>NC_056734.1:359701649-359716649 GCF_019279795.1 Protopterus annectens
TTTGCAATTTGTTTACAGTTTATATGACTTCAGAGCTAGCATTACAGTACCTGCAAAAAAATTTAGAATTGCCCCTGTAGTATGGCTGAAAAGGTTTCATGGGCCAGCCCACTTACTCAGTAAGTTTATGTTCTGAAGCATGGTGTTTGTAGAGATAACAATAACATAACAGCACTAAATATAACATGATGCTGAAAGTATGCATACTCACTGAAAGCTTCAGGGCATTATCATATGTCAGGCTTGTGTAGTACAATGTTAAACATGCAGACTGCTACTTCCACTGTACCCTATGCATTCACTGATGGTACCTGCAGTTGGCCACCCCTACTCAGGAAATAATGTGAGTAACTATCAACAGAAATCAAAAGGTGCTTCCCATTTTCATCTCCATCCATCTATCCACCCATCCATCCATCTTTCCCAGTGATTCTATCCATTCATTGCATTAATTGGTACTGTAGCAATCCAAATAATAAAACTCCTGGGCCAATACCTTAAAAAATGCATGATGAAATATGTTTGAAACCACTTTTGATTTCAAAACTTAAATGTTTAAGGCCACTGCAATGAACTAATGGAAAGGAATTTGGTAGTACTGAACATTTTAGATGGATATGAAGTCTCCCGTATGTGTCTCTCCTTGACCACTACATTGGCTATATTAGTAAGTTAGAAATTTGCCATACATGAAACTGTTTCAGGGGCATTTTGGGGATATGCATAGTTAGACAAACAGTACATTGTGGGCTGCGGTTAATGCATATGTTTCCAAGTTGCTTCTTGGTGACAATAGTTCAGCCAAAAAAATAAATAAATAATGCAGCGTATTTTACTTTTAATAATTTGCATGCAGCAAGAAGGAAAAGAAGAAAAAAAATGTTAAAGATGTTTGCATACCTCCCCTCCTTAATCTGGAAATGAATCAGGTAATACGGCAGCACATTCTTCAGGATGACTGCATAAGGGCACAGGTGGTCATACTTCACCTGTAGACTAAGTGATCACTGCCTAAATAATGGACATGGTATGTAAAATCGATACTAACTTGGATGGATGCACAAAACGCTCAGTGGAGATAGACTGAAGGAGCTTTTGAAAGCCTTAACTTTTCATTCTAATATCATCACAATTCCTTAGAAGTATGATAAGGAAACAGGAATTTATGAACAGCCAACTAAAGTTAGAGCTATTGGAAACAAGAATAATAGATTTGGAGAACTGTGCAGTGCATAAAAATATTAATATTTTTGGTATGTTGAGAATGGATTTATAAAATAACTTTTGGTGAATTTGAATTAGACAGGTCTAAAGGAACATGACCTGTGCAAACAGAGAGCAGATATGATTTTTTTCAGTCTCACAAGCATTTGCAAAATGCCGAGGAAGTTTGCCATAAGGTCTGCTATCTTCACTCCAAAGGTGGCAACCCTGTCAAGTCTTTTTGTAAACATGGTTATAGAGCTGACACCAGAGGAAACAGTGGGAGTTCCATCACAGTAATATATCTGTGTCAAGCTAGTGGGCAGCAATGCCATTTGCTCTTTTCAACTTACAGATATAGGGTGTTCTTTATACAAGGCACCAGGATACGCTGGGAAGCTAGGAATGTACTTGGGGCCATTAAAGAATGGGCAGTTGTCCCATCTGCAATGGAGGAATCTGGCTGTGAAGAGGCTGGTGTAACATGAACTGGCAATCAGAAAAAGTGCCTAGATCCTTTTCTTTACTTCTTAGGTATTTGGCACAAAGGGTGGAATTGTTGTTGCCCTCCAAGGACAGAACTTGTTTAAATGGAGAAGGTTCATAATTTTAACAGTACTGAAATCCTGTGTGTACACACTGTTTCTTAGCCACTCACATATAATCACTTCAAATTCTTAATTAAGAATATTCTTTGTTTTGAATGTTGTGAAGTTGACTTGGTGAGACTGCTATATGCTGATCACAGTGTTTTTCATAAAAAGACAATCACTCCCCTGAGGCATGCACATTTAGCTGTCTTCAGTCATGTTGGATTTGGCAATTGCTGGTGCACTGCTTGTGGATATTAGTTCTGGATTTTTTTTTCTGAACTGGATATTTTTTTAAAGTTGGAGGAATGAGGCCTGCTACACTGTGGTTATTGTATAAACCTAAGCTGAGTGGGTCTATAGCATTACAATTACTCTATTATCTTCAGCAAGTATGCATTTTGTAGTATCAGCTTGCTCTTCATTTGATGGCCGCAGTGGTGCAGCAGTTAGCGTTGCTGCCTCACAGCAAGAGGTTCTCCAGTTCGATCCTCAGCTGGGGTGTCTTCTGTGTGGAGTCTGCATGTCCTCCCTGTGGTCGTGTGGGTTTCCTCTGGGTGCTCCGGTTTCCTCTCACATCCCAAGTAGGTGGATTGGACATTCTGGTGTGAGTGTGTGCATGTGTGTGCCTTCTGTGGAAGGTTGGGCACCGGGCTGGCAACTCGACACCATAAAACTCCACTGCCAATCATGAGTGGACAGGTGATCCGCTGTGGTGACCCCTAACTGGGAAAAAGCCGGAAGAAGAAGCTTGCTCTTCATTTACCTTGGAAGAGAGACAGCTTGACTGACCATCTAATTGTGTTAATCTGTTGGTTTTGAATGCCACTTTTTATTTTTATTCCACAGTTTTGACCTGGGGTTCTTCAGGAAGTTTTACACAATACTATTTAATGACTTGCTCATTGATTCACTGTTAAGGTGGGTAGCAATCTTTGACAATTTTTTGCTTAGTCTTGTAAACATTCTGTTGTCTAACGTACTAAGCCATATCAAAACAATTATAACAGTACTGAAATCTGAGTTTCCTCTTGTTTCTAGACTCAGTTATGTAAACCGGGTCTTTTCTAAGCAGTTACTTTGGGCAGTTCAGTTAACTTCTCAAGAAAGGCCCCAATATATATGGTGTTTCACCCCCCACTACACTTGCTAATAGACACTTACCCTTACCCTAACCTTATATGTTAGCTTTCAAGAGCCCTTACCATAATAATACCACTAATCTAGATACTTACATACAGACACAAACACACACATATGCACTGCGCTGGACTATAACTATTCCCTCACATAACTCTACCCTAACTCTAACCCACCTATGCTTGTACAATTACTCCTGCCCCCTAATGCTGAAAACTTCAGAATATCTAAATGTTTCAGCATTACATTTCAAAGTCTTCACTTAATAAACCCACAAGCATTCACTGTTCTGTTCATCCAAAACACTGACATTGACTCGAACAATGAACTGCATTTTACAGTCATTCACTCCATCGATTAGCATCCAGTTCAACTGAGTTTATGACACCCATTTTAATATATTTAGGAGTTCAGACTGTGTCTAAATATTCTTTGTGTATGGGTAATTTAAACTCCTGGATCATGTTTCAAGTGTTACCATGGAATAGAATGAATGATGCCAATAAATTAACAGGCCTTTTCCCAAAAGCCATAACTCCAAAAATGTTTCACCAAAAGTACTTTTGGTGAGACTTGGGAGTAAATCTTTTTTTTTTTTTTTTGCAAGGGAGCAAACTCCTATTTCTCCACATACCCCCATACTTAAATATATCTATTCTGAGGTCACACAACAGTGGAGAATATAGCAATAACCCACGCCTGGGTGTGGGTAATGTTGGATTTACCCACGGTTGGCGTGGTTTGGTCCCGAGGGCAAGCCCGAGGGACCAAACAAAGCCAACCTTGGGTAAATCCAGCATTACCCACACCCAGAAGTGGGTTATTGCTATTATACAATGACATTATTTAAGAAAAGAAATAATTACTTTTCTTAAATAATGGCATTGTATAATGCCTCTTTACTGCCCTTCTGCAGCTGTCTGGTATTCTGCGGCAGTTCTGATGTACTGCGCATGCCTACGCAGTACATCAGAGCTGTGGGCAAAAGCAATGGAGAACGCAAGATCTCTGTTGCTTTTTTTTTACTGCCTCGCTATGTTAAATGGGTTTAACATAGCGAGACAGCTTTAAAATAAGCAACGGATATCTCCGTTGCTTATTTTAAAGCTGTCTCGCTATGTTAAACCCATTTAATATAGCGAGACAGCTTTTTAAAAAAAAAAGCGATCTCCATTGCTTTTTACACACTGTGTCGCTATGTTAAAGGAGTTTAACATAGCGAGACAGCTTTTCAAAAAGCAACGGAGATCTCCGGACTGCAGCAATAAACACACTCTATAATAAAAGGAAATAAATTGCTGTCCAGGACCAAGAAGGAGAAAGTGCCAAACTGGAAGCAATCTTTCCTTTGTCTGAACAAGCAAATAAGGTCACTGGTGAAATCCTGTAAGACTAATTTTGAGTCCAAATTGGCCACATATTGACTAAGCACAATCACAAGGCCTTCTTCACAAATGTCTGCAGTCTCAAATCTACTCTGAACTGGTGGTCAATAACACCACATACACAAATGTCATAAATATAGCCAACTTGCTGGCAGATAAGTTCAGTAAAAATTTCACACCCCTGTCCCCCATCAGTAAACCAGGACATCCCCAGCACCTGCCCCCCCACCCCCATCATCACCAGGGAGCAGGTCTTTAATGTCCTCTCAAAGGAAATAAATATAGTCTCTATGGGACCTGATAACATCCCTGGTTGTATCCTAAATGAACTCTGGCATGAGCTATCAGCTCCATTAGGCACCCTATTCAACCAAAGCTTGAGCACCAGCTTCATCCCAACTGAATGGAGGACAGCCACTGTCATTCCTCTACACAAAGGAGGAGCATCCAGTGACCCAGGCAATTATAGGCCCATCAGCCTAACTAGCCTGATCTGCAAAGTCATGGAACTCATTATCATGGACCTTAGAAACAACGACATTGGCAACCTCCAAATGCTTGACCCCACACAGTTTGATTTTGTCAAAGGGAGATCATGACTGTTAAACATGGTCAACTTCTTCGAAACAGTCACCAAAGCCATGGACAAGCGGATGATGGTGCACACTGCCTACATTGACCTAGTCAAAGCCTTCGACACTATTTCCCACTCAGGTATAAGAGATACTCTCCCAGCTAGGGATCAACCCGTATATTACCAGATGGGTAGCTAAATGGCTCACTGATAGAACCCACTCAGTCAAAATAGGGAAAGCCACCTCTAGTAGTAGACCCATAAAGAGTGGTGTACCCCAAGGATTGGTCTTGAGGCCTCTACTATTTGATATATACTTTTCTGAGATGCAAGTCAAAACCATTGGTCTGTGGCTGACCAAGTTTGCAAATGACTGCAAGTTGGGCACTGTCTTAAATTCCCCTAGTGATGTGAACATCCTCCAAGAGGGCCTTACCCAAACTAATGACTGGTGCCAGAAGCATAGCCTCAAACTGAATGCCAAGAAATGCATCATTATCTCCTTTGGAGAAAATGGCGTCCCCACTAATTATCACATTAATAACAATGTACTAAGTACGCAATCAGTCGTGAGGGACTTGGGCACCCAGGTTTATAGCAACCTGACTTTTTACCACCACGTTGCCTCCATTGTATGGAAGGCTTCCTACATGGCCCACCTCATAAATCAGGGTATTTCATCCAGGAACAAGGAGGTCATAGCATCACTGTACTCCTCCTTTATCAGACCCATTATCAAGTACAGTGCCCCCTTTGGCATGTACCTTGCCAAGCACATGCAGCAGCTGAAGGACCACAAAGGTTCCTTACCAGGAAAATCTAGGGTCTCAAACAACTATCTTATACAGATAGGCTAAAAGCTCTGTCCCTCTACTCAGTCTCATACAGACTGCTCAGAGGTGACCTGTGTCTGGCATACACGGCCATCTCAGACCCAGTCTTGAAAGAGTTGCTGCATATCCATAAGTCAAACTCCACTCACACAACCCACACACAAGGGCTTAACCTGGTCTGTGACATTAATGGAACTTGTTGGTGGGATAGGTTTGTATCCCAAAGACTCCCCCATCTGTGGAAGAGACTCCCTTCTCCATGCCAAGCAGAGTACCTCTCTAGCTCTTTTTAAGAGGAACCTGGATGAGTGGATGAGAAACAAAAAATACACTCCTGGGATCCCACCTGTGTTCCTGCTGGACAGGGGAAACAGGTGCTGACTTTGAGGGAACATGGGCAAAATTCTTGGCTAGACTTATAAGGGCCTCTGGGCCAATAGCCTAGTATCATCCTATGAGCCTATGAACGGTATGTAAATATCTCCTGCACAGGGTGCACAGTATATAAGTATCCCATAAAGAGGCTGCATATGTAAAACTGAAAACAATCAGAGCACATCAGTGCCCCCATTTGTGGAGGTGACAAATATATGCAGAATTAATCACAAGCTGGCAAGTGTTTGTAACAATACATGGGAGCACTTGCAGTCTAGTAATGCTGGCTTACATCCCTTAAAATATTATTGCAAACCACCGCAAAATGATGTACCATTTAACTGTCCTCTGCATTTTTCTCTACTGTGCAGAAAAGGGAACATGCAATGTTGTAGAGATGACAACTTATGTTTAACACTAATGTGTGTAGTAGACAAGCATTTTGAAGTTGCTGCTAATGAAAAGGTATTTTGTTTTAATTTCTCTAAGTCTTTTGGGTTTCTAATACCGTGATGGGAATAGGCCCCATTCCTAAGTCAAAGAATGATAAAAGATCATGAAATTAGTATTGTTTCAATCTTTGACATTATCCAGAAGTGCTATTCTCAACACAGCAATGTGCCCAGTAACAACTTCTTCAGCAATTCCTATGGAGTTACATGTATCGGTAACATATCTAAGTACAATTGTAAATTCTTTTTTATAAGACCTGTTGCTCCTACAACTATTGAACTGTCTGGGTATCCTTCTTCCACATTCCCCTTATTTATGCCTGCAAATCTTGATATTTTATGACTTTGTCTCTCTCTCTGTATACAAGACACTGTACTAGTGAAACTGTCTGCATGATGCAGTTTATGTTTTAATGAACATATTGTACAACTTCCATGAATCAAAGTGTGTGGACTGACTATGGGTTCTTTGTCCAAATTCTCAGCTAATTCTGTTCACTTGTACTATTTATAAATATATTAACTATTGTGTTCCTTCTGGCCAACTGATAACTGGCACAGGCAAAACCAGTTATGCTCCATGTAAACCATGGTGTACACTTATTTAAAATGAATTGCATTCTAGAGTAGACTACCTGCATACAAAAACCTGTATCAAAGCTACAAAGTTTCTGGTAATAATTGTAGCCACTCACTATATTAAAAGCAAGTGATTTTGAAACCAATCTCAGACCAGATGCATTGCACCATAAAGAGTTAACCATAGGCTATTTAAATGCTTGTAATCATAACAACAAATTAGCACAATCTGAACTTTGGACTACACCCCAAAATAATACAATCATTGCAATAAAAGAAACATGGCAACATGCAACTATGGCATCTATAGGAAGATTAGATGTCTAATTGTCAACTACCCTTTTTTTTGTAGTAAAAGTTACATTTTGCAAGTAAAGCTTTGATTACAATAAAATGAGTGATACATGTCACCAGACTGTCAAGAGTATGCTTAGTTCAGGAAGATTCACTACAAAGTACATTTTTAATTAAAGTTCTGGAAGCTTTTAAAGTGAGTTTAGCAGTAGACATGCCAGGGAAGAAGACTATATAAGCAGACTGTGGCTTTTATACACTTATCAAAAGTAAATGTCTATATTTAATTCTAATCAAATTAACTGCATTAACTTTTTAAGCCCATGAATTCTGAAGATTATTAACTATTGTCATTGTTCACAAACTCAGTACACTCTGCAGGTATTCTGGCTGCCTCTATAGTATTAACTAAGAAAAAAAAACTTGTCTGAATAGTATGCAAAATAAGCAGGAGATCACAAAACAAACAAAGGTAGATACAACAAAAAATGTAGCTTTAATCTGACTATTTCCATTTATTCCTAGAAAATATGAGTACTGCCAAAAAGTGACGCTTTCACAATGTATGTCTTCATTAAGGATACAGCAGTTCCCAGTAACTATACAGCAGAAAGCAAACTTTACTTTATTATTTTGTTTGCTTGCTAAACAGATAAACCCACTATGCACAAGCCTCTTTTCAGGGACAGCCCTGAAGCACTGATTGAGTTACTTGCTCTGTCATACAGTAGAGGTAAATGAAGACTGCGGAAATCAGCCCCACCATTATAGGATAAAGGTCATTAATAGGCCCCAGCCTCAATCCACTGGGTTAAACTGACAGCCCGCATTTACTTCCAAGCGTCTCTTTTTCTATGCTAAATTATAAACAATAAGATTCAGGACTTTGCTTTAAATTATTTGTAGTTCTCTACCGATAAATTCACATTTTCAAAGACTAACGATAACAGTGTTGCTTAACATGTCTGGTACACCCAGAGGTGAATTCAACTGCTAAATAAGTGTTTCTGTATATTACATATTAAATGTACTGATAGATGAGATGATATGCGATAGATAGCAAGATCACAGATACAAGCATATGCATGCCTACATCATGGTACACTAAAATGTGGTGAACATTAATTTTCCTCTCAAAAAATTAACAGAAAAAGTTTCTGAAGAAATTTTCCTGATTAAAATTTTAATTTACCATAGCAATGGCAAAATTCTGTATTATAAATTATGACCAAATATGCAATACTGTTTATTCACATTGTACACACAGAACTGCAAATTTCAAACTGGTATTTTGGTCAGTATATTTCCCAAAATTTAAGTGTGCATTTGTATTATAGATAAATTTGTTGAATTCACTTTTGATCAAGATACTGTGCACAGCAACATCAATAAATGAACCCACTTCATCCTATAAAGACATCACTCCTCTCATCAAACAAAACACTTTACGTGCTGAACTTTGCTACATACCTCCCCCCTTACTTATACATACTAACTGCATGGTTGCATAGTCAGAGACAAAAGTGGAAAGCCCACATACACTTTGCAGTCCTACAATGGCTAAATGATTGTGCAGAGTCCAGCACACACCATGTAAAAATCATGTATTAGAATGAAAAGTCCATAAGATTTTGTCAGTTGTTTTATCCAGCATTGTAAATTTGGTAAATAAATCAAAATGTTTTCTGCTACTGCAGACTGTCTTATATTGCAAGCTGATAATACTAATAATTATATGTGTATACACATACACACACATAATATATATGCATATATATATATACACATATATATATATATATATATATATAAATGTATATGTATACTATCTATATATATATATATATATATATATATATATATATATATATATATATATATATATATATAGATATACAGATATATAGTCAGACAAACATCATGTAGTATATCTGAGGATGTAGTAAGAATATACTTTATACAGATATATCCCACAGTTTATACTCAGCTACAATCACTTTAGTATCAAATAGCAGTAAATGACAGAGCAAGGAAACACCACCAACACAGAAAGTCATGCATTGCAGTATCTCTCTCCAGTGCTATATGTTTTTGGTTATAACATACATTCATTAAAATATTTGGATATAAAACACATTTAAATAAAAACGCCACTAGAACATGACAGCTTAAGCATTCAGTGACATATATGGGAACCATATATATATAAAGAGTGGTGTGTGTGTGTGTGTGTGTGTGTGTGTGTGTGTGTGTGTGTGTGTGTGTGTGTGTGTGTGTGTGTGTGTGTGTGTGTGTGTGTGTGTGTGTGTTGTAGATAGGTGGCCAATTTCTGGTTAATTAACAGAAAAATCATCAAAGTTTGTTGGTCAGTCTCAGAGTACTTTGAGCCTGAAAAACGGTGCACATTAACATAGCAACTGTGGATTACGAAGTTACCTTTTTCCCCACTAGTTTTGTGATCTTGAAGTTACTGTGTGGGTGTGTATGTGCATACACACATATGTACATGAATATGGAGAGATAGAAAGATATCCTTTCCTGTTGGGGATGCAGGCTGCTTGTGACCTATAAAAATGTTTTTTTTCAAAGTTTATCTGAGAGTTTATTGTAAAACAGATGTAAAATGAGATTATTTAAATTCCACTTATCTACTCATCATGTAATAATTATATATATATAAAATAATACACACACACATATATACACACTCATACAAACACACAAATATAGACACACACACACACACACACACACTGTCTCAAACACCCTCTTTACTTATACATACTAACTGTATGGGCACACAATCAAGACTAAAGTGAAAAGCCCACACACATTGCAATCCTACAGTGGCTAAAAGACCACACAGAGTCTAGCACACTTCACGTAAACATCATATACTGGGATGAAAAGTACATAACATTTTGTAAGCTGTTTCATTCAGTGTTGATAATTTGATAAATAAAACCAGATGCCTTCTACTACTACAGACTGTCTTGAGTGCTGATAATTCTGGTAATGGGGTGCTTGCGACCTGTAAACAATGTTTTTTTTTAAAGTTTTTCTGTGACTTTGTTGTGAGACAGATGTAAAGTGATGATTTAAATTCTGTTGAACTGTGCATATATATCTATATATATATATATATATATATATATATATATATATATATATATATATATATATAGGTTTACTATCAAATGAATCCCAAAAAGACTGAAAATTCAAAATACTGAATACATTTTTAATGCAAAAGGCAAGCCCCCCCTGCTCCCCTCATGTTGAGGGCTGCACCCCCACACCCCCTGATAATTTATATATACCAACTCCAAGATCACACAACAGTGGAGAAGGGGCAAATTCCATCATTCAATAACTTGAATTTTCATTTTTTGGGGGGATTCAGTCTTTTGGTTTTCAGTCATTTGATAGTAAACCATATATATATATATATATATATATATATATATATATATATATACACACACACACACACACACACACACACACACACACACACACACACACACACACATATATGTATATACATTCTATATATGTGTGTGTGTATACAGGTTTGTGTGTATATGTGTATATTTGCAGACAGAATATAAATATAAAAATGTCTGTCTGCATCTTTATAGACAGACTAATACTGACACAGATTAGGTATAGATATGTCTGCATTTATTTATTTATTTATGTTGTCCTGGGTAAGAAAAGCCTTTCCTTACCTGCCTAGCTACAACTTATTTTACTTGTTTATGCTCTTGATGAGTATTGGATGATTCTTTTCCATTCTCCACCTTTAGTAATATGGAAGTGTTTTCTCATACAGAATACAGGTAAAAGATGTGCTGCTTTAATCGCATTTGCATTATTGCTAATCTTATATACAATTATCATCCAAATGCACTTGGCTAACATCATTATAATGTATCTACGCAAAGTACACCAAAAACAGTAACCTGTACTGTAAATGGTGACTGTTATTGGTTAAACACTGGATATATAATCTCAAACAGTGGAAAAGCAATAGAAGGTGTATTAGATTTCTTAAATAAATAGGGTAGAAACAGCAGGAGATTAACTAGATTATTGAAGGCAGCTGCTTTACATTAGAGATGAGAAGGCACTGATTCTCTGAAAAGGTAGTAATACTATGGCATGCCCTGCCTTGAAGAACTGTAGATTGTGGCTTAGTTGAATTATACAAAATGTACATGGATAAACATTGGCAAGAAGAAAAATAGCAATAAAAAAGATTAGGTGCTTAGAAGTTAAATGCATTTTTGATGGAGTAATACATTAACTTCTTTTTACTGTCAGCTTTATAGGTCTGCATATACAAACTGTCTAGCCATGCTTTTCTCATTAATATATTGGTTATACAAAATTCTGATGTTGCATTATCAGTTTTATGACATCACTGGCTGCAGTCTTGCAAATTAATACACCATCAGAATAGAAATATTGTTCTAAGCACAAAATGATAACTGCCTTTACCAAATACTTAATGGGCATTTATCAATGCAACAAGACTTTCTAGAACATGAACTGAGAGAATTACCACCCCATTTTTATATAATGCATCTTGAGGCAAAGCCAAGTATTTTTAACTAGGCAACCATTGAGTACATCTTTGTTTACTTCACACTCAGCAGTGTCTTATAATGATTTATATAAAATGTCACCTATAATATTGACTTAGAATGCAACTGCATCATACTTCGTCATAGAATACTGCTGGTTTATCACATTCAGGTGACAAAATTTCTCCAATGCAATTACACATCTGTGAACTTGATGTTCTTTATTTATTTTATTTATTTATTTAACATTTGTTGACCGGGAAAGTCAGTCTAGGTTCCACAGATCCTATTTTCAGCGGAGGCCCGGGGAGAAATGCTCCAGAAGCATGTCTTTAGACTTAGTAATAATAATGTATACACAATATTCAAACGTTATATTTTGATGAATTTTGTAAGATACAAACATCACATATATCAGGATTATTCTCTCTGAGAAAATCCACTTCAAGATCATATAGATCTATAGATCCTGTGTAGTCAGACTGTTAATATACACAACTGCATTAAGTTTGATGATGAATCCTGGAGGACAAGCCTTGACCTTCAGTTACTGCCTATGTGGAGTTTGCGTTTATCCTAGTGCACGTTTTTACTTGGTATCCGTCTGAACTACCCAGATATTTCCATTACACTTTTCCAAACTTGTAACCCGTATCATGGATAAAAATGATCTTATTGGACCAGTTCACTTACCCAATTAATAAATGGTTAAAGATAAAATAAAAATATAGCTGACGTACAATTCTATAACATTTAATAAAATGAAAACCTGTAGCGTATAATGCAGTATGATTTGGGTGCCATGGGATGAAGCAGCATTTTTGCTGTAGCATGTATATGTTATTTTAGAAAGTCAATAACTATATTATAAAATAGCTAAATAATGCTTGCATAAATATTCAGTTATAAAGTCGTGATATCCAGGATATTTCTTAGAGTTACAGTGTAGTGTGTTCAGTACAGTTCAGTGTTACACCGTATCAGAAGCAACCTGTATATATCGTTACTTGCTTGTTTTCTTTAGAAGACACCTTAACTAAGTAAAATATAAATGTCTCAAACCTCTAATTTCAAATTATTGGGGGGGGGACAAAAACGTGCTGTATCCTACTAATAAGCTGCAATTAGCTTAAGGCCAGAAACTACTGTACATGAGGTACAATAGGTAATCAACTTTTTGAAGTGCTCATTATTATACCAGGTAATGTAGGAGGCCATGACCTTGCTGGAAATGTGCAAAACAATAATAAAAGGCAAGTTCTCATCATACCGTAGCTATATGAAAAACAGAGAATAATGGCACTTTACCCAAAAATAGTCTATCGAAAACGTTCGATTTACTTTGGTGTGGGTGTGTAAAGAAATCAAAACGATCAGAATCCAGATTATAAATACCAAAATGGCGTACTGTAATATAATGATAATATATAATGGCATACTGTAATATAATGATAATATATAATGGAGTACTGTAATATAATGATAATATATAATGGCATACTGTAATATAATGATAATATATAATGGCGTACTGTAATATAATGATAATATATAATGGCATACTGTAATATAATGATAATATATAATGGCGTACTGTAATATAATTATAATATATAATGGCATAATGACATAATACCTCATATTATATTTCAGTGATAATCAGTAATTTAAAAAATGACCAGTTAAACGTAATATCCTTTATAGTGCCTTAAGCAATTTTGCTGCATTTAAAGGACAAGTAAAAATATGCAAACAACATAATTTTAATACTCATAGCTGTAAGATTTTTATGTCAAATTCTGGCAAAAAAAGTAATGAAACTTCATGTCATTTACAATCTAGGCTAAGACTGTCTATATGTTGTACCAGACGGCTTTGATGTGTCTTTACACAATACCTTCAAGTATGCAAAAGACCCAAGAAAAAGCAGTAAATCACAAAACTGAAAACAAGGCAGTGCCAAGTTTAGAGCTCACCACTGTCTCTAGCAAGTAAACTCTCCTTAAGTGCTTTACTTGACTATTTGCCTTTCAGCAGGTCCTTCTCCTAAGGTATAATCAGTCTGTCAGGACGCACCACTGGCTACTGAATTGTACTTTCCTTGCTTGAAGATTGTCATAATATACTAGTAACGAGATTGCATTCTGCAGAGGTACCAAAAGCAGCAAAGCATAAAAGAACACAAAATCATTTCAAAAGTTCAAAAATAATCATATTAAAACAGATAACTTTAAATGTAGAAATAGCTGTCTAGTTATTTAAGATGTTGATAAGAATTTTAAAGTATAACCTACCAAAACTTAGAAAGTAAAGCTATTCATAATCCCATATGTTCTCCACAAATTACTTTACATAATCACTTGTCTATATAATATTGCATATTATACAAGCTTGTGATAACACAACTAAACGAATGAATCACAAAAGTCTCCCTGTATGATAAAATAAAATCTGATAAGCAATCTAACAAAACCTGTTTTTGCATTCATACAAAACTTGGTTTTGCATACATATTCTAAATGCAAGTTGTAATAGCTGCAAAATAATGTAATGCACCAGGAACAGTTAAATAGCTGGCATTCTCCTAAAGCATATTCGATGGAGTTAAATATGACAATTTTAATTAATCAGAATGTGTGTTGTTCTGGGAAAATCATAAAATACATTTAATGCAAAAAAAACAGTTTTAATAACTCAAACTATAATATTATTGGCCAAGGCTTAAATATAAAACCAGCTGTGACATATCAATACAGAGGTAGGCACGAGCAAAATAAAGATTCTCAAACAAAACTATAGCACAGTGCACCTGTGCCACATTGGTTTTTCATAAAGTGCATTGCAAATTATTGCTCAAAATTCATGATGTATTTACTTTATATCCACATAGTTCATAAGCAAAATGTAAGGGATGGGAGGGAGCAAAGGAAGTCAGTCACTTCCTCAACTGCTTTTATGGAAATTAAAGCATCTGTATACCACATTC
>NC_056734.1:360019149-360116649 GCF_019279795.1 Protopterus annectens
CTGTTTACCAAAGGGGGGTGTATTGTTACTGGAAGTGGAGGCCCCCACTGCTTAGTTCTGAGAGTCCCCTGGGACTGAAACCTGGGTTTTTTGCTGTGTCTGGGTTTGGCTTGAGATGATCTGTAAGGGGCTGGAAAGGACCTATTCTTAATAGGCCAGTGCCTTCTAAATCTTGCAGGTTGCACTTGTAAGAAATCTAACAGTTTGCCTAGATTTAGCTTTATCTTCCATCTTTTTTAGAACTTCTTCAGCCTTACTGCCAAACAGGCGGTCCTGATTTAAAGGAGCATCCAACAATTTTGCTTTAACATGATCAGGCAAAGATTGCTCCTTAAGCCAAACATGCCTTCTAAGTACAGACCCCAGTAACAGCAGCCCAGCAGCAGGCTTCTAAAGAATCAAAACCACATTGCAAAGTATGTTTTCCAACTTGTTCAGCAGAATGTATTAAAATCCTGTAAATCTTTATTTTCCCCACAGTCAGGAATTAACATCATTTTCTGTTTAAGCAGACCAATAATATGCTGTTGATATTTTAACTTATGAAATTGGCAGTTTAAAGCTCTGATTGCCAAGGTTGCAGAAGTATAAACCTTTTTACCCCATCTATCCAGTGCCCTGGAGTCTCTATCAGAAGGGGTAGGATTTTTAGCAGTAGAAGCCTTAATGCCCTTGGGCCCCTGGGAAATGGTTTCTGGATCTGCAACAGGATTTTTGAAAAGGAACTTGTGGGGACTCAGGAATCCTGTAGTATCTTGTCAGGTTTACTAGGAGCCGGAGGCAGGGAATCAGGGGCCAAACTGGATTCCGAGAACACATCATCAACAATGTCTAGTACAGGAAGTACAGCCAAAGGCCTATGCTGAGGTAGGAGGAGGAAATCCTCTTTTTGAATCAGAAAATTCTTGGCTTTCCCAGTGGAAATGCTCCCTTAAAGCATGTAAAGTTTCCCCAAAAGAAAAATCCTCAGGAGGGGAAGCAGAGGGAATGGAATCCTCTGCACCAGAATCCTCATAAGTAGGTATGGACAAATCCAAGTCATTAGAAGAGTCAGAAGAAACAGAATCCTGATCAGAAGATTCATAATCAAGCTCAGCCCTAGGCCTCTTAGGGGGGGGGGGTTGACTACCCGATTAGAGTAATTAGATCTTCAGCCATTTTTATCATTTGTTTTTTAGGCATAGGGGCATGAACATGTGGCCTGGGTGTCAGTTTTTTAGACATGGATCGAGATTTAGGCCTTAGTAATGAAGGCGGTGTCGATTTAATATACAAGTCTGTAGGCCTGAATACACCCTCAGAAGCCGGTGCCAGCACAGCAGCTCTGGACCCCATCCAAGGTAGAGACATCCGCAGGCTCCATAGGTGAAGCATCTCGCAGCATACCGGACGCCGAATGGGTCTCAGTAGAGGCCTGCAAATCAGAAGTAGCGGGTATCAGCGGCTGCAAAAGTGCATCACTGAGTACCGGCGAACTGGCGACTGGCTTAGGAGAAGCATCGTCGGCAGTTTTGGACCTCGGCGGCCTGTCTCTGTCTTTATCTTTGTGTTTTTTTGGAATCCTGGTAGTCGGATGGTTAACCGATGACATATATGGATAATTAAACAGAGAACCAAAATATTTAGAGGCAAAAATGTACTGACGACGGATAGTGCACTGATTAAATAAAGCACAAAACTGACAGCAAGGTACGTCGTGGTCAGGGCCTAGGCAAGGAATACAGTACGAATGAAAATCTTTATGAGGTATTTGCTTTCCACAAGTAATGCAATTATTAACTTTTACTGACATCGGTAAGGAGCAAGAAAAAGTTTACCCAACGGGGTACTTAGCTTTAAGTTGAAGACTTTGGTACTTGCGAACTGCTTCTGCTTCGGGCACCGCATGGCAAGAAAGACTGATGTAATGGCGTCAGCTGCATGTTTTATACCCCTGACGACCTGACGTCATGGAAGAAGGGACAGCAACCGACACAGGACCCAAGACTTTGTTAATCAGACTGACTGAGGGCAACCTGCCAGCAGATTACCCAAATGTAATGACTGCAACAGTGAAACATCGTCAACATCTGTGCAGTAACTGAAACCTGGTTCAAGGCTCCACAGAGCACCCCAGCACTACCGGGCTACAACTCATACCACACATTTCGGCCACAGAACATGGACCAAAACACAAAGGAGGGGGTGTATCCATATTTATCAAGGATACCTACACCTCTAGGTTAGTGGCGCAGCATGATACCTCTGAGATCATCCATGTGCAACTAACATCGAGCAAATCTGCAATGCAAATTGTGGCCTGCTACAGATCACCCTCCATGACCCAGGACCACCACTCCACCTTTCTGGAGTCACTGGAAAACATGAAGGTCCTACCGAACACCCTGATATTGGGCGATTTCAATTACCCTACCGTTAACTGGGAAAACTACTTAAGTACAAACTCCCAGGTCCAGCGCTTCCTGGAATTTATCAACTTAAATGCCCTGGATCAGCCGATAAACTCCCCTACCAGAAGTGAAAATATACTGGACCTGGTCATCACCAACATGGACGACAGGTGTTCCGCACCGGTCAACCCGTCACTGGTTAGATCAGACCATAAACTAATCAATCTGGATGTCCACACCACACCAGCACCCCCTAACCAAGGAAACCACAGTGAAAAACTTTTCTATAGCAAACTTCACCTTACTTAAGATAGAGGTGGTAAGTTTCACAGCCCCCATGCTAAAGGATAACAGTATCCAAGATGCAGGAACCTTTACAAATGCACTCTATGAGCACCTACAAGGATGCATGGATCGTGCCATCCCTAGCAAAACCAAGACTCACTCCTCTAAGAGAAGGAAACCAGTCTGGTGGATCCCTGTCATAAACAGGTTATACAACAGGAGGAAACTAGTTCAGAAAAAAAGCAAATCCCAAGAAGGAAAGACATCCCTGATCAGTATCAGTAAGAAACTAAGGTCCCTCATAAAATCGTCCAAGGCTAACTTTGAAAGAAAAATAGCCAAGGATTCAAATGATAACCACAAAGCCTTCTTTAGCTATGTTAAGAATCTAAGTGGCAACACGCAGATATGCTCTGAACTAGTACAAAATATACTGAACCTACTGATATTGCCAACATCCTGGTAGATAGATTCAGTGCAAACTTCACCCCCCCCTCACCCCCAAAAGGGCCCACAATAATACCGGAAAAGCGTAGTGTCCCAGAAATCACAGACGCACAGGTGCAAACAGCCCTTTCAAAAGCCAAAAGCACAGTGTCAATGGGACCAGATGGTGTCCCAGGCTGTGTCTTGCACGAACTACAGAATGAACTAACCCCCCACCTAAATACAATGTTCAACCTCAGCATCTCCACAGGCTACGTGCCTATAGAATGGCACACAGCAATCGTTATTCTGCTCCACAAAGGAGGGGCCACAACTGACTCTGGTAAGTATTGCCCTTAAGCCCGACTAGCCTGGTCTGCAAGCTATGGAGTGCATCATCATGCAATGCATTAACAAAGACATTGGGAACCTCCAAACACTTGACCCTACCCAGTTCAGCTTTGTTAAGGGCAGATCATGCCTACTAAACCTTGTTGACTTCTTCAAGACAGTCACCAAGGCCATAGATGAGGGGAAGGTGGTTCACACAGCCTACCTTGACCTCGTCAAGGCTTTTGACACCATTCCCCACTCGGGAATTATAGAAAAACTCACCAGCCTGAACATAAACCCCTACGTCATGAGATGGGTTGCCAACTTGCTTACAGACAGAACTTACACTGTAAGAATAGTGGGCTCCAGGTCCGACTCTAAACCAGTCACAAGTGGTGTCCCACAAGGCTCGGTCCTGGGACCCCTACTGTTCTGCATATACTTCTCAGAAGTACAGGCAAACATAGGACTATGGCTAACCCAGTTCGCCGATGACTGCAAACTGGGAGCCATAATTGACTCTCTGGCTGACACGGACATTCTCTAAAAGGGCCTTACTGAGATGGACACCTGGTGTCAGTCATGGTCTCAAGCTAAATGCCAAAAATGCATAGGCATCCCGTTTGGGAAAAACAAAACACCCATGAATTACCACATAGGTGGCAGCCCCCTTAATACAGAAGAGGTAATAAGAGATCTGGGGATCTTAGGTAGATAATAATCTCTCCTTTGACAATCATATTGCCAAAGTAGTTAGGAAATCCTTCTATGTAGCCCATCTAATTACTAAAGGGTTCACATCTAGAAATAAAGAGGTTGTAGTGCCCCTCTACTTGTCACTCATCGGACCCATCATAGAGTACAATGCCCCATTTGGGATGTACCTCACAAGGCACTTCCAACAGCTGGAAAGACCAGAAAAGTACCTCACCAAGAGAATTACTGGCCTCAAACATATGTCCTATGCAGCCCGAATGGAAAAACTTCGGCTGTACTCAGTGGCATATCGCTTACTCAGAGGTGATCTCTGCCTGACTTACAAAGCCATGTCCAACTCAGAAATGATGGACATGCTCCACCTAAAGAAATCCAAGTCACTACGAGCCACTCACTCTAGTGAGCTAAACCTCACCATAACAATAAATAGAACATGCTGGAGGGATAGATTCCTATCACAGAGACTCCCCATGCTTTGGAACAAAATTCCTAACTAAATTACGCAGAGGCCCTCACTAACACTCTTCAAGAGAAACCTTGACGAGTGGATGAGTAACAGAAAATACACCCTTGGGATCACTTTATTGGCTCTTTTTGACAGAGGCTCAGTTAATCAATGGGGTGGTCAAAGCTGACACACTCTGGCTAGGCTTATAAATGGCCCTCAGGCAGATAGCCTAGTACCTACCTATGAACCTATAAGGGAACCGCCACCTCTTGGGACCTCAGTTTGGTGTTATCTTCTTTAATTCTCCCTCCATTTGAACCAGCCTCCTCTTGCCACTAAAAGTTCTAATCTTGGAAGACAATTTTTTTAACAGCCATTACCTTCCGCTAGGAGGGTTTCAGAACTGCAAGCTCTGTCTATCCGTCCTCCCCATTTAATTTTCCACAAAGACAGAGTCTCTCTCAGGAGAAACCCTTCTTTTCTGCCAAAAGTATGTTCTGAGGCCAATCTAAATCATAGGTTGGTACTATGCTATTGGCCCTAGGGCCTATACAAGCCTAGCCATAACAATTCCCTGGCTATTTCTTCCCACAGTATTTACTTCCCTGGACCCCTGTCTAGCAGGGTGACTGACGTGATCCCCGGGGTGAATTTCCTATCTCCCATCCAATCATCAAAGTTCCTTTTGAAGAGGGCCAAAGAGGCGCTCTGCTTGACATGTATGGGCAGTCTATTCCAGAGTCTCTGGGTCAGGATCCTATCCCTCCAGCATGTTTTTTCATTGTGACGACAAGATTTAGATCCCTGGAGCGTGCGTCTCTGAGGGATTGGGATTTTTTTAAGTGTAGCATGTCCAACAACTCTGGGTTTGACATGGCCTTGTATGTTAAGCAGAGATCGCCTCTCAGTTGATGTTATGCGACAGAGTACAGGTGGAGTTTTTTTAGATGGTCAGCATAGGGCATCTGCTTTAGGCCTGTGATTCTTTTACTGAGGTATTTCTGCGGCCTTTCCAGTTGTTGCAGATGTCTTGAGAGGTACATACTAAACGGGGCATCGTATTCTATAATGGGTCTAATGAGGGATGAGTACAGTGAGACAATGACCTTTTTTCTGGATGAAAAGCCCTTAGTGATGAGGTGCGCCACATAGAAGGATTTCATGACTGCTATTGTGGTGATGTGGTTATCGAAGGTGAGATCATTGTCCACCTATGTCCCTAAGTCTCTTCACACACTTTCGGGGTTTAGTGTACTGCCACCTATGTGGTAATTCACGGGTACATGTTTTTTCCCAAAGGGGATAACTATACATTTCTTGGCATTGAGCTTGAGCCCATGGCTCTGGCACCAAGCATCTGTTTCTGTAAGGTTCTTTTGTAGAATATCCACATAATTTGGGGATTCAATAATGGCTTCCAGTTTGCAGTCATCTGCGAACTTTGTTAGCCAGAGTCCCTTAGTGTTGGCCTGTACTTCAGAGAAGTAGATCCCAAATCAACAGCGGTCCCAGGACTGAACCCTGAGGTACTCCACTTGTCACTTGTCTGGAGCTGGAATTGGAGTCAGCTACTTTTACAGTGTGGGTTCTGTCAGTAAGCCACCTGGCAACCCATCGAGTTATGTAGGGATTAATACCCAGCTTAGTAAGTTTATCTAAGATTCCAGAGTGGGGGATGGTGTTGAAGGCCTTGGCGAGGTCCAGATAGGCTGTGTGGACCACCTTACCCTTGTCCACGGCTCTGGAGACTGATTCAAAGAAGTCAATCAGGTTCAGGAGACAAGATAGACCCTTCATGAATCCAAACTGCGTGGGGTCCAGTGTTTGAAGGTTGCCAATGTCTTTGTTTATAAGTTCCATGATAATACGTTCCATGACCTTGCAGATCAGGCTCGTCAGACTGATAGGATGGCAGTTCCCAGGATCCAAGGTGGATCCCCCCTTGTGGAGTAGGATAACTATAGCTGTGCGCCACTCAGAGGGCATGAAGCCTGAGGTGAGGCCATGATTAAACATGACACTTAGGTGAGGTGCCAGTTCATTTTGTAGTTCATGTAGTACACAGCCTGGGATGCCATCTGGTCCCATGGATGCTATATTCTTAGCTTTGGAGAATGCGTTTTTTACCTGTGTGGCCGTTATTACCAGAATTTGGCAATCTTTCGGTAATGAGATGAGCATTTTAGGGGGTGAAGTTTGCACTGAATCGAGCTGCCAGGATATTGGCAATATCCTTGGGATCAGTATATTTAATGCCATTCTGTTGTAGCTCAGAGCAGATCTGAGCATTGCCATTTAGATTCTTGACATAGTTACAGAATGCCTTGTGGTTGTCTTTGGAATCTTTGGCAATTTTATTTTCGCAACTAGCTTTGGAGGATTTTATGAGGGATCTCAGCTTCTTACTGAGGCTAGTAAGGGAATTTTTTGCATCCTGGGATTTTCCTCTTTTCTACAACAGTTTCTTCCTTTTATTGTAAAGTTTGTTTATGGCAAAGGACCACCAGATTGGCTTCCTTTTTTTGGACGAGAGCGTCTTGGTTCTATTAGGGAAGGCATGATTCATGCACGAGTGGATGTGCTCATACAGTGCCTTAGTGTAGGATTCAGAAGTTGAACTTTCAGTTCCCATCTGCATGGGTGTCATGAAGTTTGTCACTTCTGACTTGAATAGCATGAAGTTGGCTTTGGAGAGGTTTTTACGGAGGTTTCCTTACTGGGGGGGGGGGGTGATGTGGATGTCAAGGGTGATTAGCTTATGGTCAGACCTGACCAACAAGGGGGTGACCATAGGTGTGGAGCATCGATTTCCCATGTTGGTAATGAACAGGTCTGGGATATTGGAGCCCCTGGTGGGACTAAGGATTAGTTGATCCAGGGCGTTGGAATTTATGAATTCCAAGAACCGTTGGGCAAAGGTGGTGGTACATGAGTAGTTTTCCCAGTTAATGGCAAGGTAGTTGAAATCACCCAGTATTAGGGTGTTTGGTAGTATCTTAATATTTTCCAGTATGTTTAGAAAGGTGAAGTGAGAATCTTGGAGCATGGTGGGGGATCTGCAGCAAGCTACAATTTGGATTGCAGTCTTACCAAGTGTTAGTTGCACCTGGAGAATTTCAGATGCATTGTGTTTGGCAACTAGCCTGGTGTGAATATCCTTGTTGAATAGAGACACTCCTCCACCTTTAGCATTTCGGTCCTGGTTTGGTGGCCGAAAAGTGTGGTAAGAATTGTAGCCTGGTATTGCAGGGGTGCTCTCTGGAGCCTTCAACCAGGTCTCAGTTACTGCACAGATATCTATGTTCTCCATTTTTGGAGTGCCTTGAGAGAGTGCATTTTGAGGTTTAGACTTTTAGCATTGAATAGCATTACCTTCAGATTCTGCATGCTTGTACCGGTTAGGGTGGTGGTTTTGCCCTTTGAGCTTTGCCTAAAATAGGCACTATAGGGGTGGCAAGAGCCTTAGCCGGTAACCTGAATCCCAGGGGTGACAGGTGCAGACCATCTCTGGCAAAGCATCCTGGTCTGTCGATCATGTCATCCCAGGTAGACAGATACTGGATCCCCTTTGAATGACACCAGAAGCTTAGCCAATTGTTGAAGTCAATAATTTTGTCCTTATATTGTGGTATCATTCTGGGTGAAGGCAGGATGCTACTCAGGGCTAGAGTCATACCTGCCTGGGCCACATGATCAGAGAGCTCTTCCATATCTCTTTTCATGTAGTCCAGGGAGGTACGTCTCAAGTCATTCACTCCAACATGGACATTGACAGAGTCATATTTGTACTTGTTGTGGAGTGACTTGAGTGTATGCATTATGTGGTGGATCCTGGCACCCAACAGGCAGCTGACTGTAATTTTCTCCTTGTTCAGCCTGGTGAGTGGGACATCAGTGTGTCTGACTATAGAGTCACCTATGACTAAAGTGTTGGTTGCATTGTCTTGCCTTAGGGATTGTTGTTGGTTGGCACACTGGTGTTGTGAGGTATGTGACACTGGTTGTGATTGGTGTTTGTTTGCGTTTCAGCTTCGGAGGTCCTTGTTGCTTACTGTTAAGGGCCTCCACATATGTGGGTTTAGTGTGGCTATGTGTGGGTGTTCATGGTGTGGGTTTAGAAGGGCTATATGTTGCTTGAGGTGTAGTGCGGGTGTTAACCTTCTCTTGACTGTCTAGCACAATCTTGGGTGGAGAGAGCTTTGCTTCCAGTTTGGCTATGTAAGTGCATCTCTCGCAGGTTGTAGTGTTGGGTGGTAGGAGGAGAGAGTTGTCTGTGTACATGAGGCAATTGCTGCATTGCTCCAGTATGCCCAAATTCATGAGGTGGACAGGAGAAATCACCGGAAGCTGACCCTTGGACATGCCTGGTTTGGTGGGGGGTTTTTTGTCAAGTACAAGAGCCGTTTTCCCTTACCTTAGCAAGGTACTTTGCAATTATAGTCTATTGAGCTACCCGTATTTTTCCCTTACCTTAGCAAGGTACTTTGCAATTCTAGTCTATTGAGCTACCCATATTTTTCCCCTATCATGGCAACAAGGCAGAATACAAGCTTCACCAATTGGATGTCCATAGGCAGTTACATTTTTACTTACATAGACAAAGGAATTTAGAAAATCTGACCAACTGTTTGCTTCATTCTCAGAAAACAGAAAAGGAACTTCAGTTTCAAAAGTCACCTTATCAAAATGGGTTACAGACACCATTACATATGCCTATAACTCTCAGAATAAACAGCTGCCAGGAAAAAATAGAGGTCAGTCAACTATCCCAACCATCAAGAACATAGGTGAGATAGGACAACATAACATAAAGAAGTTATGTACTCACCATAACGTTCCATGTTTGTTGTCCATAATCTTGCCTTCATTCATGCATCCCACCCTCCATCCCCCTGCCTGGAGGATCAAGAGGAATTTTCTGAAATTGGCTGTAAGTCTCCTGATTCCCTTCATGCCTTAGAAATTATGGGTAGAGGATCTGTTGTAGTTGTACTGGGGTTTTATAGTCTAGTGATTAGTTTCTCTCAAACAAGATCTGGGTTAACAGTCACTAGGCATCCTGGGATAGGGTGTAGCCCTGAGCCAGTGAAAGCTCTTGAGCTTTAGTATGTTGCCCAAGTCGGAACTGATGCTGGTTCCGAACCCAGCCATCAGGAATGAAGGCGAGATTATGGACAACAAACATGGAACGTTATGGTGAGTACATAATTTCTTTTTATCGATGCTGCCATTGAGCTGAGTAGTTGAAGGACTGCCCGAGCTGAAACTTTGTTTTGAGAAAGTATCGCCTGCAGTTGAGATGTCAGTCTTTCCAATCTGTGAAGGGGAGAGAGACTATACTAGACTGAGTATCAATAGTTGCCCCTATGAATTCCAGAGTCTAAGAAGGAATTAACTTGCATTTCTCCACGTTTATTTTGAGATCCCTAAGGATTTTACAAGCTTTAGGGTGTAATGTAAAGCTGCAACCAGTAGATGCTTAGTGGGGGCAGTAAGGAGCCAATTGTCTAGATACAGAAATATCTGGAATCCTTGCAGTTTCAAGTGAGCCTTTACCACTCCCATGCATTTGGTGAGCACTCTGGGGGCTGTACAGAGACCAAAGGGTAGCGCTCAGAGTTGGCAGTGATTGGCCCCCAGCAGGAAGTGAAGGAATCTTCTGGAGCATTTGTCCATTTTTATGTGGTAATACGCATCCTGAAAAACTACTGACACATCCAATCGTCTTTCTCTAAGAAGGGCAGGATAGACTGAACCATGACCATCCGTAATTTTGTTTGACAAATTTGTTTAGGACGTAGAGGACCAAGATTGGCCTCCAGTCCCCTGTCTTTTTTGGTACTAAAAAGAACCTTGAGTAAAATTTGGAACCTATTTGGTCTGGTGGAACTGCTTGGATGACTATCGTTAGGAGCAGCTTTTGTATTTCTTCCCTTTGACTGCATGGAACGTCAGGAATGTGCATTAGCGGCCTTGGAGGGTATGTGATAATATGAAGTTATGTACCTACCATAATGTTCCATGTTAGTTGTCTTCTCTCACCTTCTTTCTTGCTGGACGGGTTCGGAGCCGATCCTCGGCTCCAACTCGGCCCCTTACTAAAGCTCGAGAGCTTATTTTACCGGCTCGAGGCAACCCTATATCCCATGATGCTAGGCGATAACTCCCCAGATCTCATTTGGAAGCTGAAAAACCTAGCATAGGCCAATAAAACAAAATCCTCCAACTGGAAGGAGGAGGAAGAGGGATAAAAACCCCCAAAGATAATTATTTGCACTATATATATCCTAGGACACCTAAATGGTGAACAAGGGAATAAAAGGACCCTTCAAGGAAGGGAAGATCTTCTCGGTCTGTCCAGGATAGGGGGATGGTGGGTGGGACGCAAGAAAGAAGGCGAGAGAAGACAACTAACATGGAACGTTATGGTAGGTACATAATTTCTCAATGTTAAGTTGTCAATCTCGCCTTCATTCTTGCAGGATGGGACCGCGTCCCTAGCACCTTCATCCTGGGTGGTTCATTGGAACAGACTCTTAAGAATGGTGGAACCAAATGTTGCTCTGTCCCTGGAGGCCATGTCCAATTTGTAATGCGAAACAAAGGTATGAGGAGTGGCCCATGTGGCTGCTGCACAGATAGTGTCTATTGGTAGTCTAGTTTAAAATGCTGTAGATGTAGCTAGTGCTCTAGTTGAATGGGCTTTTGACTTAGAAGTTAATTCCCTGCCTCTGAGTTGATAAACAGATGTAATCACAGAAGTCAGCCACCTAGATAGGGTTACCTTAAAAACAGGAAGGCCTTTCTTATTTTCTGCGTAAGATAAAAACAGTTGATCAGACTTCCTTATTTGTTTGGTTCTATCCAAATAGTATCGGAGCTGGCGGTGAACATCTAGATAATGTAGCTTTTACTCCGCTCTATTAGTATAATTTGGGAAAAAAACTGGGAGATCAATTGATTGACTTAAATTTGTCTGCGAAGCCACCTTGGGTAAGAAGGATGGATTAGTCCTTAGAGAAACTCTGTCTTTATGGAAGATTAAGTAGGGAGGACGAATGCAGAGGGCATGAAGCTCAGATACTCTCCTAGCAGAAGTAATGGCGACTAGGAAGAGTGTTTTCCAGGAAAGAAATTTCAATGAACAGGAGACCACAGGTTCAAAGGGGGGAGAATCAAGGATGTTAAGACTAAATTAAGATCCCACTGAGGTAGAGGGTCTTTGATTGGAGGCTTAAGTAAATATACACCTTTAAGGAAAGCTTTGCAAAGCTTATTGGACATGATGTTGTGGTCCGATAAGCCTGTATGAAAAATTCGGTATGGCTGCCAACTGAACCTTTACTGTAGAGGCAGAAGACCCTGAATGAAAAATTTTGGCTAGGAAGTCTAAGACCGAATGAATTGGGGCAGTAAAGGGATTTATATTCCTTGCCTTTGCCCAGAAGGAGAAACGTTTCCATTTACTAGTGTAAATTCTTCTGGTGGAAGATTTAAGGGAAGCTACTATGATATCCTGCACGGGATTAGAAATCATAGGAAGCCTGGCTAAGGACGGAAGTGGAGCAACCAAGTAGTGAGGTTGAGAGAATGTAGGGATTGGTGCAGCTGCCCCGACTGATGGGTCAACAGATCTGGAGCTGGGTCCAGATGCCAAGGCTGTACCAAAAGATAATGATGTAGGAACGGAAACCATATCTGTTGAGGCCAATAAGGGGAAATGAGAATCAACTTGGCTCTCAAGACGGTTGCTTTCTGAATTACTTGTGGGATTAGAGGAAAGGGTGGTAAAGCATAGAGAAGTCCCCGAGGCCAATCTTGGACTAGAGCGCCTCTGAGGGGATGGCCTGGAAGGGGGAAGAGGGTGAAGAAGTCGGGGCATTTGCTGTTTTGGGGTGTAGCAAAAAGATTGCAGCAAGGAAGGCCCCACTTCTGAAAAATCTCTTCCGCTACCGATTGTTTGAGAGACCACTCGTGTGGCATGAGTATAGCTCTGCTCAACCTGTCCGCTAAACCTGTCCGCTATGATGTTGGACTTCCCGGGGATATGCGTTGCTATCAGAAACCGCTGAGAGGAGATCGCCCATTGCCAAAGTCTGAGTGCCTCTCGACACAGGGGATAGGACTTGGTTCCACCTTGCTTGTTGATATACCACACTATGGACATATTGTCCGTTTGGATTGCAATATTTCCTAGGGGAAGAGAGTCGTGAAGGGCTTGCAACGTTAAAAGCATTGCTCTCATCTCTAGGACATTTATGTGCAGGTAGAGTTCGAAAGGTTGCCAAGTGCCATGGACCATCCTGCCCTGAAAATGCCCCCCCCCCGCACCCGATCAGGGAGGCGTCCGATGTCACCATGGTGACCGGGGGAGGAGGAACAAAGGGTCTGCCTTGATGGACTTGAGGGGACAATAGGACAGATGACTTTTGCAAGTTGGAGTTATCATGATCTTGTGGTGCATGGGGAGTTGCTGAAAAGACCATTGGGCGAAAAGCATCCACTGTAGAAGACGCATGTAAAAACGTGCAAGGGGAAGAAGTGTTATGGCGGCCGCCATAAGACCCAATACTTTCAGGACATACCTGGCCTGAATTTTGTCGCTCTGAAGAAGAACATGGACATGGTTTTGAATATCTAAGACCCTTTGATCTGTTAACTTTGCTGAAAGTTGTACGGTGTTCAAGTTGGCGCCTATAAAAGTAATAGACTGACAAGGTGACAAGGCAGACTTTTCGAAATTTATAGAGATTCCTAGCCCTCTGCAAATGTGAATGGTGTAAGCTCTGGCTTGGAGAAGATGCCTGGTGGTGGCAGTGAGGAGCCAGTCGTCTAGATATGGAAACACCTGGAATCCTTGCCGTCTCAGGTGAGCCGTAACCGCTGCCATACATTTGGTGAACACTCTGGGGGCTGTAGTGAGACCAAAGGGCAGGGCTCTGAACTGGTAGTGACTGGCCCCCAGTCGAAAGCGGAGAAACCTCCTGGAGTGCCTGTGAATTTTGATGTGATAGTACGCATCCTGAAGGTCTACGGAGCACATCCATTTGTCCTTGCTCAGAAAGGGCAGAATGGACTGTAGCGTGACCATCCGGAATCTTGTTCTCTTTACAAACTTGTTTAGTTTGCTGAGATCTAATATTGGTCTCCAGTCCCCTGTCTTTTTCGGTACCAAAAAGTACCTTGAGTAGATTCCGGATCCTAGTTGGTCTGCTGGGACTGGCTGGATGGCTCTTTTTGCTAGCAGTTTTGATATTTCTGATACTGCTAGTTCCCTTAGACCGGGTGGAACGTCTGGAAAGGTTCCCTTTTGAATTGGGGTTTGGATAAAGGGAATTTTGTAACCCTCGGATATGATCGACTGTACCCATTTGTCTTGAGTACGGGAAAGCCAGGCTATTGGGTACAGCGACAATCTTCCCCCGACTGCCTCCGAAGGTGGACAATCGGGCAACATCTCAGGGATGCTGGAAGGGTTTGTCAGAGAGAGGCTCCCTGCTACCCTGGTTCTGCGGACCCCCTCTGCCCCTAGGGCGGCGTCTGGATGGCTCTTTTTGCTAGCAGTTTTGATATTTCTGATACTGCTAGTTCCCTTAGACCGGGTGGAACGTCTGGAAAGGTTCCCTTTTGAATTGGGGTTTGGATAAAGGGAATTTTGTAACCCTCGAATATGATCGACTGTACCTATTTGTCTTGAGTACGGGAAAGCCAGGCTATTGGGTACAGCGACAATCTTCCCCCGACTGCCTCCGAAGGTGGACAATCGGGCAACATCTCAGGGATGCTGGAAGGGTTTGTCAGAGAGAGGCTCCCTGCTACCCTGGTTCTGCGGACCCCCTCTGCCCCTAGGGCGGCATCTGTTGTTGTTACCCCCTCTGCCTCTGGGGGTAAACTGACCTCTTGTGTCAGGCGTGACCCCTTGAGATTTGCGGAACCACATTTTCCCACCCTTCTGACCCTTAGGTTATGGTCTTGAAGGGGTAGAGAAACGGACTCCTACGGCAGAAAGAGTCTTGCCATCTTGTTCGCATCTGGCCAAGGTGTCTTTCACTTGAGGTCCGAACAAAGCCGAACCATCAAAAGGGGAATTTGTGAAGGACGCCTTGAAAGGGTCCGCGAAATTACACAGCCGCATCCAGGCGTGACGCCTTAAGGCCACTCCTGTGCCCGCGGCCATACTCGCTCCATCAGCTGCATATGAAATTAGACGCATGGAGGAGTTAACAATCGAGTTCAGGGTTCCAAGCTGTGAGTTTATTTTATCCTGGGACCCAGCAGCTGATGGATCCTGTAAGACTTCTCCCAACTCTTTGAGAATATCTCTCTGAAGGCGGGTGAAGTGACACAAGTAATTCAGCGACCGCATGGCAAAGGTCGCTGAAGAAAACATCCGCTTACCGTACCTATCCATGGTCCTAGAATCCTTATTAGGAGGATGGATAGGTACTGAAGGATCAGTTAGTTCCTTCTTGGTGGCTGCAGCCACCACCATGGCATCTGCCGGTACACCTTTTGTTAGGAATTGCTTGTCAACTGGTGCTGTGATGAATTTAGATGGCCTCCGAGGAGTGGGTTCCACCGAATCCGGGGCCGACCATGCCTTCCGAGCCACTACTTCCATAAGGGGGTCGAAAGGCGGAGACACACAGGAGGTGGAGGGTCGAGAACCAAACGCCTCCAGGTACACCGACTCGTCCTCGGAAGGATTAAGGGAAGACCAGTTCCCCCTCTGCTTTAGGATTTCTAGGATGTCTGAGAAAGAGACATCCTCAGAGGGGACTTTAGATCCATCCGACTCATCCAAGTCGGTGTCAGATGTAATGGACTCAGGGGAGTCCACATGCTTCCTCTTACATGTCCTCTTACGCGGAGGCTCCGCTGACAGGTCAGGAGAAGCCACGGAAGAGGAAGAAATTCCCAGTGGGGAAACCTGAGGCGTTGGATCTCTGGGTCCGGGAGCAAGAGAGTGGGAAGAGACATCAGCAGGCACTGTAGTGGGAGGAGCTGATGGAGCTGACCATTGACTATGCCCTGGGGTTAGTACAGCTCCCCTATCAGAAAGGCCAGAGGGCCCCCGCTCCGAAGAGGTAGGAACCCCAGGCCGCACCAACAGGGAAGGCTCCGAGGCCGATGTCGGGGCCGAGCTCACCAGCGCTGACGCTCCGAGAGGGAGAACGGGGTCGGAAAATGGTCCGATGCCACTCGGCCCCTCAGAGCCGACGAGAGAGATCAGGTGCCCAGATCCATCCAATGAAGGTATCAAGGAGGAGATCGGAGCGGAAGACGAAGGAGCCGAAGGGGGAGGTATCGGCTCTTATGCCACAACAGTCACGGCTCTGAGGAACTCCAGCTCCGAACTCTGAGGGAGAGTCGAAGGAGGAAAATTAGGTGGAGTCGTAATAGCTACCATCTGATGAGACGAGCTAGAGATCATCTGGGCCAATGCCTGAGACTTTAACAGCCTATTTACCACTCTCTCAAGGTCGTGATCTGAAAGTCTGGACGACCGAGAAGATCGGCGCCGATGGCTCCACTCCGAGAGCAGGGGAGATCTCGGAGCCGAATGGATGGACTCCAATGAAGGGGATCTTGACCTCCTCTTAGATGTAGCCAATGGAGCCGAGGACACGTCGGCTCCAGCCGGAGCCGACAGTGAAAGCATGGGCTCAGAGGTATCGGCGCCGAGTGGTGCCGAGACCGAAACCTGTGACTCAAAGGGATCGGCTCCAGCCGGAGCCGATCTAGGCACAGACAAGGAGCCAAAGGCTTAGTACTTGGAGCCGACGGTTTTGCTGGTTGCGAGGGCCTCCCCGACGCAGACTTAGTCAGGGAGCGCTCGGGCTTTAACAAGCCCCTCAGTATAAGTTTGTTCCTGTGCTCCTGCAGGACTCTTGGACTGAATGCATGACATACAGAACAAGAGTCCTGCAGGTGCAGGGGTCCCAGGCAGTAAACACAAGAAGTGTGACCATCTGTCAGAGACATTTTCTGACAGCAAGAGTCACACTTCTTAAAGCCTGAGACCTTAGTTTCCTTTGGTTCCTTCAACATAATAGTGTCGAGGTTTCACAAAGGTAAAAGAAAAACGCACACACACACTCTCAAAAAACTATAAAATAACAATAAAAAGTTAATAGGGATACTGACACACCCAAACACTCCACAGGATCACTAAGAAAATTTAGGAAAGGGGCAGGCTTAAGGCCTAACCTAAGAGTGGAGGGGGAGGGATATAAGGGATAAAAAGGGAAGGTATAAATTAGTAAAAGAGTTAAAGGTAGTTGCTAACTATTGAAAAAAAAAAAGGACAACTGGGTGAAAAAATTAACTCAAAAGGGTGACTAAACACTATATGTATAAAGACTTACCAGGAGCCAGTAAAAATACACACCTCGCAAGCGAAAGCGGCAAACGAGATCTGGGGAGTTATCGCCTAGCATCATGGGATATAGGGTTCCCTCGATCCGGTAAAATAAGCTCTCGAGCTTTAGTAAGTGGCCGAGTCAGAGCCGAGGATCGGCTCCGAACCCATCCAGCAAGAATGAAGGCGAGATTGACAACTTAACATCCTCTGCTAATTGTAGTCTGTACCCAAGAATCTGTGGTTATGGAATGCTAGGCAAAGTGGTGCAGAGAAAAACGTTCCCGACTGCTTCCAGAGGTAAGCAATTGGGCCGCTCTTCAGGAGCGCTGATAGGGCTGTCCAGAGAAAGAATCTCTGGATCCCTGTTTACGCAGACCCCTCTGCCTCTGTAGGGGCATCTTCAAGATGAGTTTTGCCCTCTGCCCCGGGGGGTAAACATGCCCCCTATGTCATGGAAGGACCCTGGGACATCTTGTGCCACATCTTTCCTCTCCTCTGCGTTCCTAGAGTAAGATCGTTGGGGTGGAAAATGTACGCCCACAGAAGACAGGGGTCTTGCCATCTTTTCATACCTGGCTAATGTGTCTTTCACTTTTGGGCCAAAGAGAGGAGAAGCTTCTACTGGAGCATTGAGAAAGGAAGACTTAAGAGAGCCATTATTGAATCCCCAAATGATGTGGATACTCTACAAAAGGGCCTTACAGAAACAGATACTTGGTGCCAGAGCCATGGGCTCAAGCTCAATGCCAAGAAATGTATAGTTATCCCCTTTGGGAAAAAACATGTACCCGTGAATTACCATATAGGTGGCAGTACATGAAATACCGAAAGTGTGATAAGAGACTTGTGGACAGTGGTCTCACCTTCGATAACCACATCGCCACAACAGTCAGGAAATCCTTCTATGTGGCACACCTCATCACTAAGGGTTTTTCATCCAGAAAAAAGGAGGTCATTGTCCCACTGTACTCATCCCTCATTAGACCCATTATAGAATACAATGCCCCGTTTGGTATGTACCTCTCAAGACATCTGCAACAACTGCAAAGGCCGCAGAAATACCTCACTAAAAGAATCACAGGCCTAAAGCAGATCTCCTACGCTGACTGCCTTAAAAAACTCCAGCTATACTCTGTCGCATATCGTCTACTCAAGAGGCGATTTCTGCTTAACATACAAAGCCATGTCAAACCCAGAGCTGTTGGACATGCTACACTTAAAGAAATCCCAATCCCTCAGAGCCACATGCTCCAGGGAACTAAACCTTGTCATCACAATAAACAAAACATGCTGGAGGGATAGGTTCCTGACCCAGAGACTTCCCAGATTCTGGAATAGATTGCCCATACATGTCAAGCAGAGTGCCTCTTTGGTCCTCTTCAAAAGGAACCTTGACGATTGGATGGGAAAAAGGAAATTCACCCCGGGGATCACATCAGTTGCCCTGCTAGACAGGGGTCCAGGGAAGTAAATAGTGTGGGAAGAAATAGCCAGGGAATTGTTATGGCTAGGCTTGTATAGGCCCTAGGGCTGATATCCTAGTACCAACCTATGAACTTGTAAGAGTCCACAAAATCATAAAGGTGCATCCTGGCAAGACATCTCATGACAACACATAGCTGATCCTTCGGTAGTGTGAGAGATCAACTGCATGGAGGAGTTAGATACAGATTCCAGGGTTGCAAGCTGTGAGGCAACTTTGTCACATACCTTGTCAGAAGCTGCTCTTGCTAAAATTCCCGAGATTAGGTCTCTGGAGCCTGCTAAAGTGTGCCAAGTAATTCAAGGACCGGATGGGAAAGGTTAATGAAGAAAACACTCACTTCCCTAACCTGTCAATCGCCTCAAACTCTCTGTTCGAAGGATGCATAGTATCGCTCTCCTCAGCGTGTTCTTTCTTAATGGCCACCACCACCACCATAGTGTCTACCAGTAGGCCTTTGGACCAATGTGGACTATCTTTCTGGAGGAGAAAGAATTTTCTCTGGTCTCCAGGGGATTGGTTCAACGGTGTCAGGACTCTTCCAGGAGCGCTGCATGATGAACTGAACTAGTTTGTGTGCAGGCGGGATCACCCAAGAAGCAGAGGGTCGAGCACGAAAAGCCTGCACGAATACAGTCTCCTCAGTGGAGGGGCTGGTGGGCTTCTAGCCTCCCAGCTGTTTTAAAGTTTCCAGTACGTCTCTAAAGGAGACATCCTCAGGGGGAGACCATGGGGACCCATCCCCTTCACCGTAGTCTATATCTTCAGTAAGGGATTTCTCGGGGGAGTCCACATGCTTCCTCTTGCATGATCTCTTACGTGGTACCTGATCAGCGGGGACATCTGAAGAAGACTCCTTAGAGAGAGTGCCCTGTGGTAGGGTATCTTGAGGCTCTTGTGCTCAATGTCCGAGTGTGGGGGACTGTGTCAGCTGCGGTCCAGAGGGGGTATATATATGGTACTCTGATGCTGAGGAAACCAGCTGTGTGCCTGCGGAGGCAAGGGCCTTCTCCATCACCTGGAAAGCTGGTCTCAAAGAGGGATGGGAGCCCAGAACCGAGAAAGACAACCCCGGAACTGAAGTCACACCCCGTTCCAACAAGCCCAGCCCCAGGGAAGGAGCCCCAAGAGGACTTGGTGCCGCCAAGACAACCAAAGCCATAGTGGATAGCACCATAGAGAAAATAAATGCCATACTAGTGTTCACGGTGCTGACAGCCCAGTCACAATCCCGAGAATGGCTCGGCTCAGAGTGAGTCGATGGTCAAAGGGCAGGCTCCGGAGCCATGGAAAGGTCTACGAGTGGAACCAAAGAAGATGGCACTGGGATAGGCATTGGTATCGGGGACTTTAATATCTCCAAGGAGGTCGAAGGAGGAGTATATGTTGGAGTCTGTGGAGAAAATCCCTCGGCTCTGGGCGGGAGGGAGAGTTTAGAAGGAGTTGTGATTCCTCTGGCCGCTAGGAGCTGATCCGCAAGTCTCACCACACAAAATTCAGAAGGGCTCCAAAGGAGCAGGTTGATATCCCCGATGGAGAGTCAGGTCGCTCCAAGAAGGGCTGCACTGTTGCCCAAAAAAGGGATCTGCCATGGGGGAATATCGGGTCCGAGGGAATGTTTCACCTTTCAGCACCGTGGTCATAAGATCAGTAAGATGTATAGGGAGGGGGGAAGTGACAGGAGCTGGGAGTACTATTTTTGGTGCTGAAAGGGAGATCAGAACTGTAGCAGAAAATAAAGACATGGATGGTTCACTGGTCATGACTGGTACTGTGGTTGGTGCTTGGGGCAATGTTGCAGAGAACAGTACCGTACTATTAGCTGAGGTCCTGGAACCGAGGACGGCACCGTGGAAGGGGATTGAGGCCCTGGTGCTGAGGTTATTGGAGCCAATTTCAGAACTTTTGCCTTCAGTTCTGTAGATTTTGAGTTAGTACCATGATGAGAAGAAGGAATGGAATGGCTCCTTCGTTGATGTCCCTTTTCAGGAGGAGGTGAGCCCTCCGACCCAGAGATAGCCTCCGAAAAGGGAGTTTTTAGAAGACCCTTAAGCCTTAAGAATTAATTTATTTTTCCTCTCATTTAAAGTGCGGGCATTAAAGCCTTTACAGATCTCACATGGTAGTTGAGCAAACAAATGCAGAACACACAGGCAGTAAACACAAGACAGATGGGTGTCTGAGTTTGGCACTTTTTAACTACACTGCTCACATTGTTTGAACCCAGTTGTTCCCTTTTTATCAGACATAGTAGAACAAGATTCTCAAACAGCAGTATAACTCAAAACAATTAGGAACACACACTCAAACAATCAAGAAAAGGGAAACAGAAAATATCTATGATTTTTTTTTTTTTTTTTACGACAGATAGATATACCCAATGGGTAAAGAAAGACAGAGGAAAGGGAATACCAGCAATGGTACTGAGAATTACCACAGAGAGTAAGAAAGACAGAGGAAAGGAAAGGCCTGTACCAGTAATGGTACGAAGAGTACCAAAATTGGTAAGAAAAAAGGAAAGAGGCACTTAAACAGGTATAAAACTCTAGCAACTAACAATAAAAAATATAAATTGTTATAATTTAACCAAAAAAAAATCAAAAAGGTTTAAGAAGTAAGGAATTTTTAAAGACTTAGCTGAAAGCTGGCTTGACACGTTTTCATATCTACCTGGCAAACGAGATCTGAAGTAACAGGAAGAGGGGCACTATGGATAATCTTAGCTCGAGAGTTTTTTTAGCTGGCGCAAGCTTGTTATAAAGGCCAACTCTGTACAGAGGACGGAACCGACATCCATCAGGAATGAATGAATGAAGATTAACAACATCAGATTATCTTGTTCACAGCAGAATATTCAGATCCATGAACTTGGCTCCAAAGATTTTCTCACTGGATCCGAAGGAGAGAGGACCCGAGCAGATTTTGGATCCTGTCTCGAGTCTTTCTTTGGTGGCTCCGAAGGAGTGGAAGATGTAAATGGCCTTGAAGACTTGGCCAATGTCTCCTTAATTTTCATTTTGGGGCAATGAGCCCCAGAGATGGCCTTTCTGAATGAGGATGGAAGCACGCCTTTTAAGATCAATTTATTTCTTCTATCTGCTATGGCCCCAGGATTGAAATTTTTGCAGATAGCACAATCCTCTTGTAGATGTTGAGGACCTAAACAACAGACACAAAGTATGGGCATCAGATAAAGGTAAATTTATGCCCACACTTTTGACAGTGTTTTGAAGCCAGCAGACCCTTTGGCAGACATAACTTTAGGGAAAATAGAAAGGGGGGAATTTTTTTTTTGTTAAATGTAAGAAAAGGGAAGGGAAATACCAGTAATGGTGAGAAGTATTATACAGAGAATGTAAAAGGTAAGGGAAATATATAACAAGCAAGATAAAACATGAAGACCCCCCCCCCCACACACACACACTTTTCTCTAGTAATGCTCAGGAGTTCAGACTGACCCCTTCTTTTGTGAAAAGTAGCAAGTGAGATCTGGGGTATGTTCGCGGTTGGTGCATTATGGGTAAGGGAGGAGCTTGAAAGCTTTTGGTGGCCACGAGCTGTGGTAAAAGTGAAGTCGGATCTGAGGATCATATATGAACCCAAACGCTGAGGAAGAATGAAAAGTGACATCATCAGATCATAAAAGTTACCACAGGAAAAAAAACAGTTCAACGACTTAACACAAACACAAAAAAAAAAAAAAAAAATATGGAACAGCATTAGCCAAACATCGATCCTTGAAAGCCTGGCAGCAGGAAAGATCTTAAGGCTTTGTGCCCAAATTTGACATTTAGTCACCTCAGCTTCAGTGGACTAACAGTTTGGGCACTTGGAAGGTGGCCTGAAAGCTCTGGATGCTGACCTGATATGTCCTTAGCACGATACAACCCATACAGCTTATGCTATTGCAGCAAATATAGATACGAACAGCCTCCCAGGCAACATGGTCTCATCTCTGTGTACCACAAAGCTGACCTTCCTACAAAATGTTCTTATTAAAATTCACAGTGCTTGTCTCTGTGTAAAATTAGTCAACATGCCACTTTGTGGCAGAAAATAACATTAAACACCTTATAAGAGGTTTTGGATAACAGAAAAATAAACACAGCCTGGCCACTAACAGTCTGTTCTTCCATTTACAATATACCTCTCAACTGTACTGAATTCCTCGGAAGATACAGTTTTGGGGCTTGAAATAATAGGGTGCCATGAATTCCCGAGTGGTCCCTTTAAATCCCAATTTCATTTTTTGTATTTATTTGTGTTTTCCATGTGCCTGGTGACATCATCACACAGCACTGTTGAAAATTTATCCAAATGGTTTTTAGCCTACTACCCAAAAAAAATCAATTAAATGTGAATTCTGTGTTTCAGAAATTATTAAAATGTGCTGAGGCATAATTACGCATCTAACTAAAAGCTCCACTACACTGTACTGTACTTCATTCAAAGTCAAGTAAATATGCTATTGGAGGACCTTCTTGGAAACACCTTGAAATACTCCCTGTTTTACCCACCTCCAAGTACCAGAATGGGTGACACTGCTGTCATTCTTCACTAAATAATAGCAAATGTTTGAGAGCCAGTCTTATATCCTTCGTAAAATACACACAAGTGCAAAACTTGTTATGCTATCAACTCAATCTAAGTTTATAACAGCAACATTTAAAATATGTCATTGATTTTGGGGGTTTTTGTTTCCCCTCCCCCATCATTGTTGGTTTTCTCCAGAATTTTTGCACTAGAAGGTTGAGAGATGTGGGGTCGGTAGATATGCATCTGTCAAGCAGTTGAAACATAAACCTTGTGAAATAAATATAACAACTTACACATCTTACAGTCATTCCGCAAAGTTAAGTAAATAAGGTTTTACACACAAACATGCACGCAGCACACACACACACACGCACGCGTGCACGCGCGCACGCACACACGCACACACACAGTTAGAAATTAAATATTTGTTCTCTGATACTAAATATGATCAAATTGGTTTAAAAATACTTAGTCCAGATTGAAAACACAAGAACTACAGTACACACGCACACAGTCACAGTGCCAGTATTCCTTCTAATTATAATTTAATACTTCTCATAAACATCAGACACTTTATATTTTTTACTGTGCACGTGACCCTATGTGTGACTACAAACTGCTTATAATAACACTAAAAAGTGATGCACTGAAACTAAAATCTGGGGAGTTGTTGTAGACCCTGTTCTGTTTTATAACACTCAGTTAAACTAGCTGCTATTAAACTGAATGTTTAAATATATAAGAGAAAGTCTACGACACAAAGCTGAATGAGTTTAATAATGAAGTATTTTATATTCTTAACTTGTTAGTGCATTACAGCTGCCAGTCTGATAACAGTAAGAATCAATTTTAAGGCACTTTGAGAACAACTTTTAAAAAGAAAAGTCAATGAAATGTGCAGTGCTTATCCACCCGCCAGAAGCCTAGCATGTTTACGAGACATGGAAATGCTTGCATAAGATGGACTCGCCTATTTATCCACCCACCTGCACCTTTGTATATTTATGAGACATGGAAAAAGTTACATAAGGTAATCTACCAGCATGATGTGTAACTTATAGTCAACACCCTAGCTCTGCCTACATTCACATTGTCAGTCAACAGGAATATGGCCCATGTGGATTTGAATTCCTGTTCTCATTTTAAACCCAAAAACAACTTTGTGGACTCAGGTAAGTATTAACATCAAACCAGAATGCAAATAAACATGTGCATGTTTATAATGAAAATACTAACACCAGGCTCGCCAGATTCAAACGATTTGGCAGCATCAAAAGCAAGAGAGTACCACTGCTGAAAGGAGTTAGAAGGCCAGTAGAAAAAAGATCTCTCATGCAGCCTTCCCCAAGGGGCTGACGGATTGAGAAAATGGAGCTTTCCATGCAACCTTATACCATCTTTACTGGTTTACCCTCATGTGAAAGGTTATTGTGACTTAAGGGGACCATGATGGCAGCCTTTGAAGTGATTGCTGGGATGTTAAACTACCTGGGCCTGTACATCTCCAACTTGGGGTATCCACAGCTAGGCAGAGTGGGCAGCAAAATCCTCAGTGGGAGAATCACATTTCTGAAAATGGTAAGTTACCAGTAGTGACCCAAATAAGCATTCAAGACACGAAGGTTTAATGATCTGAAGACATATTTTGTGAAAATAGCAGTTAGTTTTAAAGTGTGTAATGCAAGACTTTGCTTCTTACTGCTTGTGTGTTGTGTACAACGGAACTAGACAGATACTAAAAAAGGTATTCTTTTCTGAATCTATAGTTTTGCAGAAATGCCAAAACATAGTCTCAGTCTCTCTCAGCAAGAAATCCGGACAAACCGACAAAGCCAAAAAAAGTGGGACCAAGTCCCAGGGACAGATTTTAAATATTGTCCTGTAAACTCAGACAGTTGCTAGAATAACAGGTTTTGCATTATGTAATTTCTGAGGGTTATGAAGTCTGAAATTCAAAATTTTCAAGTTGATATCCCACAATTCCATTGTAGTGGGCAGGGTTACATAATTTTATATATGCAAATTTTATGTTAATAAGCTTCATGATCTTTAGCCAGTTGTACCTACTTTTCATGGACCTTTTCCAGATTTTTGATGTTTCCAGGTTGAGAGGTATGATGTACACAAAGCAAGCATGGGCAGAAAAATTCTACAGAGCAGTGTAATTAAAACTTACAAAAATATAAAAAATACAAAATCACTATCAGAAATTCAGATCCCAAAAGTAATGTATAAATGAAGACTGGGATTAAGTCTTATTAGTTTTACTTGCTTTGAATATATAAACCCACAAACTTAAAACATCTTCAAAGAAATGCTCCATCAAATAGCACATTTCTACCAGCTAAGACGCATGTAAACATCTTTGTGTGTTGGAGGGTGAGGTGGGAAGAGACCCTCTGTGCACCTGCAATTAATATGATCAATTCTGAGGTCAATGGACCTTGAAATGGGAAGAGAAATCTTTCCATCACAGTCGAACCCTTTTAAAGATTTTTTTTTTTTTGCCAAAATGTTTGAAAACTATATTCAGTTCGGTGTTGTACAGCCAACTGCTGTACAAGTACCTTGAAGTTCTAAATGCCAAAAGGCATAAGTGGACTGCATAAAAGGACAACATAAAAAAAAAATTCATGAACAGGAATTAGTGTAATATTTTAAATATGCATAAAAGGTTATTGTACAATGTACATCTACAAAATATCCACGTAATCCATTTTGCATTTTTACATTAAATCACAGAAAATGTGTGAATAATTAATTCTTTGATAGTTCAACGTCCATATCATTCATTACTGAAAACCAATGCAAATTAACTAAAATCCTAAATGGAAGGCATCAAGTTTGTTCCTTATTTCTTTGCGTGTGCTTCTAGCATATCTTTAGCTTCATTGATTTTGGCAGCAATGTATGGAGAGCCACCTGGAATAAGAACAAAATAAAATATTTAGCTTGCAGTTAAAATCTCATTTTAGCAGCTTAACTGCATGCCTCAGTTTAAACTGTTAACTTCATGTTACAACAATGCTGCTGAATAAGACACAATCACACTGCTTACTAAAATTAAACGGGAACAGCTCAGAAAGTAAAGATCCTCAACTACTTTACAACAAATGTCAGTTTTATTTCATCAAAGAATCAGACTAATTACAGGTACACTACTACAGTATGCTAATAAAGAAACATTCTGAAAAGGTGGAAGAACTGACATATAACATTTTAGAAAATAAAATATTCTTTACTATTCACTTACATAGAAACTGTATCTGACAAAGAAATTGTTTAAGAATTTTCTTCAAAAAAATATTTTTTTCCATAATTTTCAGTTTACTTTATGATAAGCCTAAGTAATATAACATACAAGAAAGACACAACTCAAACCGCATCAGCTGCTCTATGAGAAGTTTGTTTCCTGTTAACTGTAAAAACAAATCCTCAAGATATACGCAGCACGGTGTAATGCTAAAATTATTATGGTTCCCAATGTTTGGGTATACAAACACCAACACCATCTTGATATTACTAGCTAGAGCAAAGTGGGGCTCTCATATAGCCCTTCCCAATTTAACCCCAAATGCCATAAGCAAGCACAAAGTAAAACACAAATATAAAATTATGCACTTACCCAACTTACTGGAAAATCCACAATTCCTGGATGGACAGGACACCCAAACGTACAGTGCAGAGGACCCTCTTCTATTTTATCTGATATAATATGCATGTCACGTCTAACTTATGTAATGGGAAGAATCCCAGGGATTTGAAATTTAAACCTTGCAGTGAGGCCACAGTCAGAAAAGGTAACAAAGACTTAGACCCGATGCACAAAGTCAAAAGAAGCTTGACTCCTGGAATCACAGTCCAAACAATAATGCTTAGTCATAGGTTCATAGGATGATACTAGGCTATTGGCCCAGAGGCCCTTATAAGCCTAGCCAAGAATTTCGCCCATGTTCCCACAAAGTCAGCACCTGTTTCCCTTATCCAGCAGGGACACAGGTGAGATCCCAGGGGTGTATTTTCTGTTTCCCATCCAGTCGTCCAGGTTCTTCTTAAAGACGGCTAGTGAGGTACTCTGCTTGACATGGAGAGGGAGTCCATTCTACAGATGGGGGAGTCGTTGGGACACAAATCTATCGCGTTAACAAGTTCTATTAATGTCACAGACCAGGTTGAGGCCTTGCGTGCAGGTTGAGCGAGTGGAGTTTGACTTACAGATATGCAGCAAATCCATCAAGGCTAGATCCAAGATGGCCTTGTATGCCAGACACAGGTCACCTCTGAGCAGTCTGTATGAAACTGAGTAGAGGGACAGGGCTTTTAGCCTATCTGTAAAGGATAGGCGTTTGAGACCCTGGATCTTCCTGGTCAGGAACCTCTGTGGTCTTTCCAGCTGCTGGACGTGCTTGGCAAGGTTCAAACCGAAGGGGGCTTTGTACTTGAAAATGGGCCTGATAAGGGAGGAGTACAGGGATGTTATGACCTTGTTCCTGGATGAAATACCCTTCCTTATGAGGTGGGCCATGTAGAAAGCCTTCCGTACAACGGAGGCAATGTGGTGGTCAAAAGTCAGGTTGCTATCAACCTGGGAGCCCAAGTCTCTCACGACTGATTGCATGCTTAGTACATTGTTATTAATGTGATAATTAGTGGGGACACCATGTTCCCTGAAGGGGATAATGATGCATTTCTTGGCATTCAGTTTGAGACCATGCCTCTGGCACCAGTCATTCGTTTGGGTAAGGCCCTTTTGGAGGATGTTCACATAGGTTATTATCATGTCGTCAAACATTTAGATTGTCGAACACCTAAACATCGACACCTAAATGTCGAATGCTGAAAACCGTGAACGTCCAATAACGCAAATATTTTCCCAGGGAAAAAATTTGCTTGGCTGTCATCAGGGATTTGCCCTTTTCCCCAGTGTGGAGCGATCTCAGAATTGGTATATTTAGCTGGGGGGGGGGGGGGTGGGGGGCAAAGCCCCCCATTTGGTTAGGGTTTTAAAGTTTTTTTTTTTTTTTTTGGCCAAGCAAATTTTTAAACAGGGAAGAAATTTGCGCAATTGGCCATTCTCTGTTTTCAGAATTCGACATTTAGGTGTCAATGTTTAGGTGTTCGACAATCTAAATGTTTGACATTGTAATATAGATGTGTTCACATCACTCTGGGAATTTAAGACAGTACCCAGCTCGCAGTCATCTGCAAACTCGGTCAGCCACAGACCACTGGTTTTGACTTGCACCTCAGAAAAGTATATCCCAAACAGTAGAGGCACCAGGACCGATTCTTGGGGTACACTGCTATTACGGGTCTACTACTAGAGGTGGCTTCCCCTGTTCTGATTGAGTGGTTCCTATCAGTGAGCCAGGTAGCTAACCATCTGGTAGAAATATGGGTTGATGCCTAGTAGGGAGAGTTTACCTATTATGCCCGAGAGGGGAACAGTGTTGAAGGCTTTGACTAGGTCAAAGAAGGAGATGTGCACCGTCTTCCCCTCGTCCATGGCTTTGGTGACTGTTTCTAAGAAGTCAGCCAAGTTTAACAGGCATGATCTCCCTTTGACAAAAACAAATTGTGTGGGGTCAAGCATTTGGAGGTTGCCAATGTCCTTGTTTATAAGGTCCATGATAATGCATTCCATGGCCTTGCAGATCAGGCTAGTTAGGCTGATGGGCCTATAACTGCCTGGATCAGTGGAAGCACCAACTTTTTATAAAGGGATGACAGTGGCTGTCCTCCATTTGGCTGGGATGAAGCCAGTGCTCAGGCTTTGGTTGAATAGGATGCCTAATGGAAATGACAGCTCATGCCTGAGTTCATGTAGGACACAGTGAGGGATGTTGTCAATGGAGACTTTTTTGTCTTTGAGAGGGCATTAAAAGACCTGCTCCCTGGTGATGAGGGGAGGGGGACAGGTGCTGAGATGTCCTGGTTTACTGATGGGGACAGGGGGGTGAAGTTTTCACTGAACCTGTCTGCCAGCAGGTTGGCTATATCTATGGCTTTTGTGTATGTGGTGTTCTTGTCCACCAGTTCAAAGCAGACTTTGGTATTACCTCTGAGATTACAGATGTATGTGAAGAAGGCCTTGTGAATGTCCTTAGTGGATATGGCTAATATGGACTCAAAGTTAGCCTTAGAGGATTTCACCAGTGACCTTACTTGCTTGTTCAGACAAAGGAGAGATTGCTTCCAACTTGGCACCTGCTCCTTCTTCGTCCTGGACAGCATTTTATTTTCCTTTTATTATACAGTTTATTTATTGTTGCTGTCCACCAGACAGGTTTACTCTTCCTTGAGTAAGATTACTTGGACCCCTCAGCTATTGCTGAGTTCATACAGCTATGTAGGTTCTCATATAGTTTTTTGGTGTTGTCTTGGACATTACTGCTAGTTCCAACTGAAGAGATGGTGGCTGTGAAGCTGCTTATACCTGCCCTCAGGAGATTGTAGTCAGCTCTGGAAAAGTTTATTCTGCTTGACCCTAACAGGGGGGGGGGGGGTCTCAGGAGAGATGGTGACTCTGAAAGTGATCACTTTATGGACAGATCTTATCAAGGAAGATGACACTGTAGGGGTGCTATGTTGGTTAGTACTAGGTCCAAGATACTTTCACCTCTTGTGAGGGTGTCGACCAGCTGATCCAATGCATTGGCACTGATGAAGTCGAGGAATCTCTGGGGGTTCATTCTTGAGCTAGAATAGGTCTTCCAGTTTAAGGTTGGGTAGTCAAAGTCACCCAAGATCAGGCTAGAGGGTTGAATCTTGATGGATTCATCTAAGACCAGATGGGTGGAGTGGGTGTCCTGAGTCATGGTTGCGGGTCTGTAGCTAGCTAGATGTAAACTGATGACAAAGAACATGTCACAAATTTCTGCAATGGAGACATAAATGAAAAAGAGCACTAAAAAAATGGATGGAGCAGGTTTTAACAGCAACAACTTCAAATGAGCAGCAAGCCACCTGATGTTAAAAGACAATACTGTTAGTAATCCACTTTGACCATGTTTGCTTAAACACTGTAAACTCTCCCCACCCAGAGAAAATACAAATAAGTTGTCTGTGTTCAGAAGACACAAACCTTCTTCAAGTAAAACAAGAACTGATGAGCTGATGGTGCACATTCACTATATGAGAGGCCGTCTCTCAGACTCCACCCCAAAAAAGAAAATAGTGAGACAAATAGACTAACTTATGCACTGTTCTGCAACTGTGTTTTGGGGGAAAAGGAGGACTGATCAAAAAGGCACACCCAATGCAAAGACCAGTTTGGGTTCTCTACAAATAGGATTCTGCATTTTAGAAACCCTGTGGGCAAAGGTGAGGGCCAATGACAAAAGTAGCCACTAAAATTTAAACTTCAACACTGCCAAACTAGATAGCTCAAAAAGAGGATAGGCAAGCCTAGCAATCAAGGTATTCAAGACCCAAAGAAGAGAAATTATTCTTCAAAAGCAGATGAAGACTCTCCTTAAGGAACTATTTAACCAGTTCATGCTAGCACTGCCTTCAACAAGGGGCACAATGTGTCCAGTGATGCCAAACACTCGCACCATAGCCATGGAAAGTAGTTTGCTTAAGCAAACTTACCCTAACTGCAGATGTTTGAATGACCACTGTTGCAGTAGCCTTAGCTAAATGGGTTGTATCTTGCACAGGATACACAGTTTGCCAGCTTACAAAGCTTGAATAGCACCTTCCATGCACCCAAAATGTTATTCCTCTCGAACTGAGATAAAGAAATGGTTTGAGCACCAAGACCCGTTTCATACCAACACGGAGGGAGTTTAAATCCTTAAAAAGGTCAGTTCTAGGAACTTGAAAATATAGATCCTTACCCTTTCAATGAAAACATAAAAAGGGGATGGAGCAGCTACTGCAGCAGTGATCATTCAAGCACCTACTATTATGATAAGTTTACTTGCAAAACTGTCCTATATTCGTCATTATGATCACTGATGCAGAAGCCTTAGCTATATTTGCAAATTATCATTGATATGACAGGGAGGAGAAAGGATGAGGGTCCAGGACCCCTGGAGCATGGTTCTAGCTACGCTTGTCCTATACAAGGAGGAGGAACAGTTGAAAATTCTTTATAAAGTTTGTATAGAGGACCAAGTTACCACTTCTCGAGTACTTCTAGAATCCAAACCTTTCCAAACAGCCACAGATGAAACCAAGGTTCTGGCAGAATGAGCTTCAACTCTGCCTGGAATTTCCTTAATTGTAGTGGGTACAACAAAAGGTAATAGCAGGAGACAAACATTTTAAAATGGTCTACGTATACACAACCTGTCCTTTTCTCTTGCCTTCAAAAGAAATGAACGACTGATCAGACTTCCTAAAATATTTTTTGTTTTGTCAAAATAATATCGGAATTATCTTTGGGCATCCACGGTATGGTGTATCATGTCTCCCTTGTTTTTAAGTTCTGGAAAGAATGCAGAGAGATGGACAGTAAACCTTGTATACCACTTTAGGCATAAATGAAAAATTATTTCTCAAAGAAACCTTATCTTTATAGGAAATGAGATAAGGCAACTCTACATAAGAGCTTGCAACTCAGGTACTCTACTTGCAGAGGTCAGAGCAACCAATAACCCTGTTTTCGGGTCAAGAACCTCAAGTCTAATGAGCTGGTTCAAATGAAGCAAAAGTTGGATTTTCCAACATAAAATTAAGATTCCAATAAGAAGCTTTCTGTTTTCTAGTAGGCTTGGTATGAAGCACACCTTTCAAAAATATTTTCGCTTGAGTTTGCATTGAAGGGTGAGAAGGGATCCATAGGCAGATATCCAGTAGTGGGCCGGTCAATGAATCTTGGCGGAGGAGTAAGACAAGTCAGAGCATAGCAACTCTCACAAATAATGGAGAACCACAGAAACACTATCCCAGAAAGGGAATTGGTTCTATCTTGGTACCAATTAGAAAATCTTTTAAATTTGCTAATATATGATTTTCTAGTGGCAGGTTTTCTTGCCTCCTTTAAAACCTGCTGCACGTCCTCAGACAACAGATGCTATCATCCAGGCAGCTAGTTGACGTTCTGTGGGGTAGGAAGCATTAAACATACCTTATCCTACTTCCTGTCTGTGAAGAAGGTTGTAGTAATTGCCCCTGGCCACTTCCAAAAGAAGGGAGAATCACGATTGACTGGGCCACAAGTGAGTCACTACAATGATCTTTGGAAAGTGCTTTTTAATTTTCAGAATGACCCTGGATATTAGTAGAAAGGGTGAGAAAGCATACAGGAACATTCCTGTACAAGAAAAGAAAAAAAAACTTCTGTATTATAGGCATTCTTGCATGGAGTCCTGGAGCAGAATTTTGTCATCTGATTGTTGTGAGTGGATGTAAAAAGATCTACACGAAGTGCTCCACACAGCTGGATCAATTCCAGGAAGACACACATTCAAATTTCCATTTTTGAAGGTCTATCCTGGTCCTACTCAGTCTGTCTGCCACACAGTTTTGCTTGGATGGTATGCATGATGCCTGTGAGATTGTGCTGAAAATCTATATCCTTGGCTACTATGCCTGATCTGCAGAGAGAACAAGATGTGCCCCCCCCCCCCCGTTTATTTAGGTGTTATCTGTAAACAGATGACTGAGAGAGTTATGAACATTTATAGTAGTCAACATCTTTTTAACATTTTTTAGTCCTTCGTGTGGATGAAAAGCTTTTTGAACTGAATTATCTGAGACACCCAAGGAAAACAATCTTGTGAGGAGGAGTCAAAAAAGACTTTTGTATATTCTTCTAGAATCCCAGTCTGTGTAAGTGATCAATCTCTCAACTAGGTGAGAGGTTTCTGACACACTGAAAAGTGAAAGATTAGCAACTCATATTAATAAGGAAAATGTGAATACCTTGAAGTCTGCAATGGGATATCACAAAATTTAGACACAATCAGCACAGGATAGACCAAAAGATAATGCAGATAACTGTCAGTGTGATCCAGATACAGAAAACCTTAAGAAACATCTGAAATATGAATCTGCAGAAATGTGATGAAATGTATCTTTTAAATCTAAATTCACCAGAAAATTCAAATGGGGAATGAGAGGAAATAAGTTGTAAAAGGATAACATCTTGAACTTGGCTGCTGTCACAAACAGGTTTAGAAAAGAAAGACAAAGAACTGGTCTCCATGTATATCCTTTCTCTGGTACCAGAAACATTCCAGAATAAAATCCTTCTCCCAATTGAGGAAGAAGTGCTTCTATTACCCCATGAGACAGCAGATGCTGAAAGACAGTAGGGAAAGGAGGAGTCTGGTCTTGCACATAGAGAGAGGAAAATTCCTCACCTTTCTTTCTTCTGGAACCTCCCCGTCACTGCTTTGTAAACATGTTTACTTAACCGACCGTTTGCTGTGTTTATTTTGCTTTATTTAAAAAGGTTGCAGGGGTAGCATTAAATCCCTTGATAAACTTAGAGAAGGAAACCTGAAAATTTTGAGAAATTTCTTGAATCGATTTACCTCGCATCACATTTTGAGGACTTCTGCAGCAGATGGTCCAAAAACTAACTCTAAGGCAGAATACAACATTTCAGTTTTAACCTCCTCTAGAAGATTTTGAGTACACAAACCAAGCAAGCCACCTCCATGACGGTTCCAGTGGCGGCAGTGCTGAAGTGGCATCAGCAGAATCCTAAGCACATGTTAAACAGAGGGTACATACATGAGACACAGAAGCAATTAAGTTACACAAAAAAGTATTTTCCTCAAAACAGGAAAGGGATGCCATAAATTTGTCATGTTCTCAAAAGGGGCAAGCATAAACTTTAACCTACAAGTTTGCCAGCTGAGAATTCTAAAAATAAATGTGGCAGGGTATACTTTCCCAACTCTATCAAAAGCCTTCCAATCCTTTTCAGGACAGGAATTGGTACTATCCAGACATATAGCAGCATATGGGTTCACTACAGCAATAGCTCCTGGGTCTGATCTCAGATTAGTATACAAAAGCTTAAACAATTAAGGAATTTTGTAAAATCTGTTTTCTTGGGGGCAGCAGACTGGCTTCTCTGGTATGATACAGGCCATGACAAGACATCCTCCTATGCTGAGAGGACAGAAAGAATTGGAGTAAATTCAGAAAAATCTACATGCAGTAAATCATAATACTTCTTTAGGGACTGTGGAATGTCATTATATTACCAATCAACTGATTCATTCTGAAAACAGCTTCAGTTAAAAAAATCCTTCAAAGGGATTGGCAGAAACCATACTCTCGTCAGTTTATGATTCAGAAGCTTGAGACAAAAATAAATATGACCCTTCACTATCATTTTGTGGTTCAAAATCGCAAATTTCTACAGAAAACAAAGAATTTATTTTCCTTTTACCAGAAACAGTTGAACTGGAAGGGTCAAGAGCCTGAACTAAATCCTGCGTTAAGCCCAATAACCCCAAGCTTTCATCTGTCCAAAGAGACTGAGGCAGGAAAAGATTTTTGCTTCTTTTTATAAGAATTTTTGAAGAAGCAGACCAAAGTCTGCTACAAAAAAAATCTCCCTAGGGATAGGCAGAGCAGTCTGAAGCTTTGAAAGCGGACCAACTGTTATATTCATAAAATATAATCCATGTAGCTAAGGCTACTGTAGTAGTGATCTTTATGAAGAACATAATAAAATGCTAAGATAGTACATCTGGACCATAACTATCAGTATCATTATTTAACTCTGGAGAAAACCAAGTAGAATCAAGGGCTACTTTCCTACTCAGTAACCTCATCTTCACACCAATGAGCTACTGCCCTCTACTTACAAATAAGCTCTTAATTACACATTCCACTTATAATTTTGCAATTGGAAGCTCTCCTGACTTCCCAAGACTTTGTTACCTTAGACGCCACAGAAAAAGAATTTAGTAAAGCTGCTCAACCTAGCACGTGGAATGCTCCACCACAAAAAATGCAAAATAATTCTAGTATTTCGTAAACTGCTAAAATCTTACCTTGCAGACTGATACAAGTGTCGATGTTCTAGAGATCTTGGTTAAGGCACATCTTGCATAAATGTAACCTTAAAGGATTAGTTACTGGCTTTACCATTCGCTTGCAACTTGGGAACTCTTTCCATGACAGCTGATATAATTTTGAAAATATATAAAAAATTGGTTTTATTAGGGGGATATATTTGGGGGATAAATGCCATCATCATAATTACTACTTTCATGTTCTCTTTATCAATGAATGTATGTCTTACTGTTAATCTATTAGGCAGTTTACACTTGTTTAGGATAAATGAAATATTGAGTTAATGACTATGTGCGCATCTAGTTCATTACTGTGTATGAATATCACTTGTTCATGTCTACAGTGCTGTATGTTTTGCTGTCAACTGGTCTAAGTCATGCCTGAAAATGGTCTAGAGCTTGGGACTGGTTGGTTCACTTACTCATGTAAAAAGGAAAAAAATAAATGTGCAAAATGAGGTGATAAGATTTTGCTAAGTGAGTGTAGTCTCCCATGTCTGCCGAGATTTTTGATAATTATTAGTTCCTGCTGCATATCAAGTAGGAAGGACCACTTCAGGCCATTTACTCCAACACAAATAACCATGCCATAATTACCCTTAGCTGCTTTTAACCTAGTTGAGATGCACCTAAATGTGTCCAGTGAGGTATGTGCCACTGTTGGACTTCTTAAGCCTATAGGTCTCCCTAAGAGAAGGAAGGATCATCAGGAGAGGAGCTAAAGGGATGAGAAGGTTGTTACTCCATCATGCACTGCACTACCAAAGTGCACCTAGCCCCTGAGATTACCACTTTGACCACAACTGCTAAGCATTAAAAATAGGGCACCTTCACATTTCCAAAGATATTTATGTACTTATAAACAAAAGAACTCTGGCCAGGCTTCCAGTGTTAAAACTTCCTTTAATGCACAAATGCTTTCACAATAATGCTTCTTCAGGTGCTAGTAAAAATCTACAAATCCAACACTCTTTAAATAGTCATTAATGAGCATGTGACCAAACACATAAGTTTTAACACTGGAAGCCTGGCCAGAGTTATTTTGTTTATACTTAATTATTGGAGCTTTTGCTTTTCTGAACAAAGGCGATTAGGTAGTATTTGTATTTTTTATCTGTTTTTTCATATTTAGTACTTGCTCAATGTAAGGGAAATTGAAGCTATGTACTTACTATAATTCTGTAGCCTTTTCATCCAAGTCCATCACATTCTACAGTTGGGTACAGAGCCACATGCAAGACCTGATCTTGCCCTTAGCTAGTGCTCCAGTGCCTCAAATCTCCTTCAAACTTTTCCATAATCCTCTGGGAACCTCTCATTTCAGATCTAGTTTAATGCCTACTGACAAAAAGGTAGTAGTACAATTAGCAAAATGCTAAATATTACTTTAAATATGCTAAATATTATCTTAAATAAGTGAAACTCTGGTAGGGGGATGGAGGGAGGGATGTTGTATCAGAAGGGCTTGGAAGAAAAAGATCCAGTGGTATGGTAAGTACATACCTTCTGCATCCTATTTCATCATTCCCTCTGATCTGACAGTTGGGACAGAATCCCAAGCTACGTAAATTCTCAGGTGGAATCATGACAGGATATCCTTTAGAACTAAAGCTTCAAATGCAGCTCTGGTTTTGGAGATTATGCCCAACTTATAATGTGTGGAGAAGATGTGTAAAATTAGACCATGCTTTTGCTGATGCACATATGTCTTCAACAAACGTATTTCTAAAGAAGGAAGTGGAGGTCACCACAGACGTAGTGGGATGAGCCTTAGGTTTCACAGGCAAAACTTTACTGCTCATAAAGTAAGCACAATGCAATCAGATAGGTATGTGGATGTTTAAGAAACTTTTGTGCGCAATCTATTAGGGGAAAAGGAAACACAGTACAGTTGTGTAAGTAACCTTACCATAATAGTAAGGATATAACAGCCAGACAGCTTCCAAAGCTTCAGGGTACCTTTCACACATCCAAACTGTCAGGCATCTTAAGCTGAGCTGACTAAAAGACAAGTTTGGTTGCAAAGCCCTTCAAAGCTTTCCTGCCAAAAGTGAGAGGGTGGTTTAGTTCTTAAAGGACAATGCTAGGAACAACAAAAAATAAAAGTCCATACCTTCATAAAAAACACACCAAAAAACAAGGGGGACGAAGGGAGGGTGGGAACTATTACTGCAAAAATAGTCTTTCAAATACAAACTCTTATGGTAGTTTACTTACACAACTGTACTACATTCATCATACTGATCACTGCTACAGTCGCCTTAGCTATATGGGTAGATTATTCAGGCCAAGTACATACGGGAGGTGGAAGGAGAAGAGTCCAGGATCCCCTGAAGAATGGTACTAGCAAAGCCTGTTTTTGACCTAGAGAAGGAATCAAGCTTACAATGCTAGTACGTACAGTGGAACACTTAGCAGCTTCTAGAAAACTTCTAGAATCTAACAATTTCCAAAATGTCATACATGAAGGCAAGGTCCTTGCAGAGAGGGCTTTGACTCTGCCTAATTTTGTTGTGATGAGTACAGCAAAAGTTAATAGCCTTAGACAACCATTTGGAAAAAGTTGGTTTTGACACAGGTTTTCCCTTCTTACATTCACAAGAAATGAACAATTGATCCAAAGATCTGAAAAACTGGCATGTCAAAATAGTACTGGAGTTGTCTGTGGATATCCAAAGTATGGAGTATCCATTCTTCCCAAGAAAAAAGCCATTTAGGACACCACAGAATTTATTTTACTCAAGCTTCCACATGTAACAAACTTTCGCAAATGCTTTCAAGTGTTTAAAACGTACTTAAAATCAATTTCACGTTTAAGTACATGAAGTGCATAAAAACATATGACATAATGATAAAGATCTTAAACAGTTCTTTATAAAAAATATTGTTTGCAAAATTACTTTCACTATTAAAAACATAGCTGTGTTCCCATTGAGCAAGCACAATATTAGCACTGGTGTTTGCAAAAGGAGTACCCAATTTCAACATCTTTTGTTTGTAGGTAGTGTTTTTTTCTGGAAAGTAAACATAATATGTTTTAGAGCAATTAAAAGTAATTCATAAATCACACATCTTATTTGAAAAATCTGCACTGCTAGTCAAAAATTCCCTAGTCAATTCAATACCACTGTCATTTGGGATTACTGTACATAAAGTAGCCACATCAACTGTAACCAACCTTACCAAAAACTCCTGGTCCCATAGGCGGGTCTAATATATTTTTGGGTATTTTTGGTAACCCATAATAAATGGGTATAATTGGGTGACAGACAAATTTTGCAAACAATATTTTGTTTTATAAAATATTTGCACATGGTATGTTTTTACTGTGGAAAAGTTTTGCATTATTGTTGAAGGAATGCATTACAAATTTAACAGAAACAGTATCAGTTTTTAAAATTTAAATATGAGGTATCTTGAGAATCAAATTTCCTAGACATCATGGTGTATGGAGATAACAGGAAGTTAAAGACAAAGATTTATGACAAGAATGTCCAGAAAAAATCTTATTTAACTAGATCTAGTATGCAACCCACTTTTCTTTTAAGGATATACCAAAGGGACAAACGATTAGAGTGGCAAAACTAAATACAAACCACACAATCGTGGATGAGCAATTGAATGAAATGGGTAATAATGTTTTAAGAAGAGGATATAGTAAAGACATTGAATCTTGTAAAAAGGAAGTACTACATAATTAAGATACTATAGGTAAAGCCGTTGGTGAAATTATTGAGAATACAAAAAATGTATTTAGTAATAGAGCTATACTTAAGGTACCTAATAAGATAAAAATGGTTCTAACATACAATAGACATACAAAAGCAGTGCAAAATATTATAGCAAAACATTAGCATATTTTGACATATCATGAGAAATTAAGGAACTGTTTACCTGATAAACCTGTGTTTAGCTATAAAAATAATATGAATTTGAAACACCACCTGTGTTATAAAGAACAATGTCAAGTTAACAAAGGAATCAAACATATGACAATCAGCAGCTTGTAAGGGTTTTAGGAGATCAGATCACCCTACTTTTGTATATAAAAAGTGCATAAGTATACGTAGCTACATGGAAAAGAAAAATATGGAACACCAGGATGACATAAGCACTAAAATCTGTGGGCCACCTAACTGCACTTTCTGTGAATACGACTCATTTGAGTACCCATATCTTAAAAAGATGGTGAAATCTTCATCTAGTGGTAACTGTAATACTGAAAAAGTTGTATACAGGGTCATGTGCAATTACTGTATTGCATTTTATGTGGGTAAGATTATGCACAAGCTGAAAAGGAGTATTTCAGGTGATCTTTCTGACATCAGAAGTAAATGCCAGAGGCCTTATCCAAACACTTATTAGAACACCCCAGACATTCTGGTTTTAAATTTTTCATTATGGACTGTGTGGAAATGGATGACCTTGAAGGGGATGTCAACGGTGTTTTGGAGAAAAAAAGAATTATGCTGGTAGTTGAAATTAAATGCATTCAGAAAACCAGGACTTTATTATTCCTCTATTAAGAGTGTATTGAATTTACATATGCTGCCACACAATCTGTGAAGGTTTTTTAGGGAATTTTTTGAGGAAACATGTTAGTACTAAAATATACTAAATAATAATAAAAAATAAGTGTAGAACGTGTATAAATGTTTAGTTACTTTAACCTCCATTCTGCTTTGAATAGACTTACTGCATCATACCAGAGATTTAAACAGTAAATTCAAAACAAACTTTTTTTCATGCCGCTATTACCATGTAGTACTGGTATAATTCTCCCCATTTACCACACTAGTGGGCATTCACGCATACTCATGCACACACCTGCATACTTACATTGCTGGTTTACGCAATCCACTGTTTCCTGTATTTTTGTATGTTTTTTCTACTAGTTTTCATTGAATAAACATGAAAACTTTCATGACCATTTTTTATTTTGCAGAGCACCGACTTTTTTCTGAATTGTTAATTACTTAGTTTTTTATGCATACTAATACACATGGGTGGATATTTACTAAATGAGATTATTAGACAGATATATTTTTATGTTTATAGTGTTCTAGTTAGATTATGGTCATGGTTAGATAGCTATGTATTTTTTCTTGATTTTTGTTCTTGTCACAGATCTGATGCAGGCTTTATTAGATTAGGTAGCTGAAAGCGATTTTAGTTAAGTTTTTTTATGTGCATTTTATGCTTTTCTTAATACCTGATTTTGGAATGTGGGCTGTGATTTCCTTAACTAGGATTCAGTTTGATCTAATCAGTAGTAGTATGTGGACGTGGGTACTTGTTCTAAAATGCACTTTTACAGCCCTGTTTACCTTGCACAGGCTGGTTTAAAATTAAATATGTAAATTGTCCACACCTACTTTTAAGTATATAGAAGCCGATATGTTTTAACATTATTAAAATATTTCTGATTCTTTGTTACTGAGGATCGCTTTTTTGGATGAATAAAGGCTTGTTGCTTTGGAACACTACCTGGGTTTCATGATTTTTTTGGAAATTACTATGAGCGAGCTCATCAACGAAGTTTTAAGACCACTAATTTATTTGTTTTTTAAACATATGAAATTTGGTACCTTTCCATACAGATTCTGTGCATTTCATAAATATATAAATGACAGTATGACATTTACTCATCCTGTGGCTTTGAAAAGCTATGAACTTAGATGTTCTGTAACCTGTGAGACTACAGATATAGTATATTTAGCTACACGAGTATAATGTGAATAGTCTGGCTGGGGGTAAAGTGAATAGTTGTCCCTTGTTTTGGTGACAAGCCTTCGCCCACCATCGAAACTCCTGTTGCAGGCAGGGAATGAGGGTAATTATTGTTTCCAGGCTGTGGCAATGTTGAGTCCAAACACTTTTTAGGTACCACTGAAGTTTCCTCATATGCAGTCTCGCATATGGAATTAGAATGCAGGATGCCATGAAGCCCAAAGCCTGGAGACTTTTTCTTGCAGATAACTGGGCCTTTGTTGCTAACAGGTTGAAATAGGTAGTCAGTTGCCTTTGTTTGTCTGGCGTGAGATAAGCCATCTGGGCAGTTGTATTTAAGCTTGCACCCAGGAATATTATCTTGAGAGGGTACTAGTTTTGATTTCTTTTCGTTGACTGTGTACCCTAGGCCTGTTAGAAATCTCTTTACAAACGCCAGATGCTGTAGTACAATGTCCTTGTTCTCTGCTTGAATGAGGCAGTCGTCCAAGTAAGGATATATTTGTATTCCTCTTTGTCTGCAGAATGCAAATACTGGTTCCAGGCACTTTGTGAAGACCCTGGGCACAGTAGATAAGCCAAAGGGCAGTGCACAGAATTGGTAGTGCATTGAGCCAGCTTTGAATCTGAGGTATCTTCTGCATGTTTGTCTGACTGGGACATGCAGGTATGCCTCTTTTAGGTCTAAAGTCACAAGCCAAGCCTTCTTGCCCAGCATGGGCAGAAGTTGCTGTAGAGTCAACATTGTGAATTTTGGTATTTCCAGAAATGTGTTTAGAATAGATAGGTCCAGTTTGGTCTCCAGGTTTTGTCCTTTCTTGGTACCAAGAACAGTCTTGAATAAAATCCTTGTCCCTGCTCTTGCTCTGGTACTTGGTGAATGGCCCTCATGTCTATGAGGGATGAGACTTGCTTTTGTGCCTCTGCCCATTGATGTTTTGGCAGGTCTGGCCAACCATTTGTCCTTGGAAGGGTATGGAAGTGAAACTTGTAGCCTTGTGACACTATGTCTAGGACCCATTTGTCCTGGGTTATTATGTGCCAATTTTGAGAAAAAAAGTGCTAGTTTTCCCCCTAAAGGTGCTGCCAGAAGATAAGTGCTTGGTGCAGGCAGGGGGAAGTCATTGGGACTGTTTCCTGTATGGCTGTGATTTGTCTTCTCCACTTTTGGAGGTAGAAGCACCCCATTGCTTAGACCTGTACGAACCTTGGGGCTGGGATCTGCCTCTTGGGCGTCTGTATCTGCCCCTTTGTGGTCTGACACTGGAAAGGACCAATTCTTTGTAGGCCAGTGTCTGCTAAATCTTGGAGGCTGAACCTGTAAGAAATCCTTAACCATTTGCATAGATTTAGCTTTGTCCTCCATTTTCTTTAACACCAAACAAGGTATCATGCTGTAATGGAGCATCTAATAATTTTGCTTTGACATGATCAGGCAGATTTTGTTCCTTTAACCAAGCATGCCTCTGGATGACAGAACCCGTAACAGCGGCTCTGCAGGAGGCCTCCAAATAATCAAAACCACATTGCAAAGTATGCTTTCCAACTTGTTCAGCTACATGCAATAAATCCTGCATTTCTTTGTTTTCTGCACATTCAGAATTTATCAACATTTTCTGTTTAAGCAGTGACATAATATATTGCTGATATTTGAGCATATGAAACTGACAATTTAAAGCCGTTATAGCCAAGGTAGCAGAAGTGTAAATCTTTTTCCCCATCTGTCTAATGCCCTAGAATCCCTGTCAGAGGGGGGGGGTAGGGTTTTTTGCAGCAGAAGCCTTGACCCCTTTGGGACCTTGAGAGATAGTTTCTGGGTCAGCAGCAGGGTTTTTGAGAAGGAATTTATGAGAGTCAGGAACCCTGTAGTACCTGTCCGGCTTAACAGGAGCTGGAGGTTAGGAGTCAGGGGTCGGACTGGACTCTGAAAATACATCATCAACAATGTCTAACATAGGTGGAATAGCTAGGGGCCTATGTTGTGGCAAGTAAAAGGAAGTCTCTGAGCCTTTTCTTAGATTCTGAAAAATCTTGGCTCTCCCAGTGGAAATGCTCCCTCATGGTATGCAAGGTTTCCCCAAAAGAGTAATCCTCAGGAGAAGAGGCTGAAGGGATAGATTCTTCAGCATCAGAATCCTCATAGGGAGGAAGAGAGTATTTCTGATCAGATGAAATGGAAACCTGATCTGAAGATTCATATTCTGTCTCTTGCCTAGGCCTTTTATCAGGAGGGGGATGGGAACCCCTGATCAAAGTAATTAAGTCTTCGGCCATTTTGAGCATTGTTTTTTGGGCATGGAGGCCTGTCCATGAGGCTGTTGTACTTGCTTCTTTGTCTTTAAAGGTGCTTTGAAGCTGAAGTCATTTTAATGTATAATTGAGTAGGTCTGAAAACACCCTCAGAAGCAGATGCCTGCTCAGTGGCTCCGGACCCATCTGAGGGAATAGTCTCCGAAGGTCCAATACCTTGATCTTCCAGCAGCCTAGTCGACTACACGTGGGAGTCGGTAGCGGCCTGCGGGTCTAAAGTAGCGTCAGGGGCTGCGAAGGCGCCTCACTGAGAACCGGCGACTGGCTTAGAAGAAGCCTCGTCTGTTTTGGACCTCGGATGCCTGTCCTTTTCTTTTTCTTTGCGTTTCTTGTGAATTCCGGTAGTCGGATGGCTATCTGATGACATCATATAATTAAATCTTCTGGCAAAATAGTGTAATGCAAAAATCGTACCGACGCTTAATAGTGCGTTGGTTAAATCTAGCACAAAACCGACAACTAGCAATGTCGTGGTCAGGGCCTAGGCAAGGAATACAGTAAGAATGAAAGTCCTTATGAGGTATTTGCTTCCCACAAGAAATACAATTATTAACTTTTTCTGACATCGGTCTGGAGCAAGACAAAAGTTTCCCCAACGGGGTACTTAGCTTTTAGTGAAGACTTCGGATCTGAAATTCGAACACGAAAATCTCAGGAGTTGGCTGACTGGCACTTGTCAACTGCTTATGCTTCGGGCACCGCGCGGCAAGAAAGACTGAAGAAAATGGCATCAGCTGCATCTTTTATACCCCTGGCGCACTGACATCAGGGAAGAGGAGACAGCAACCGACGCCGGACCTAGACTTTGGAATTCAGGCTGACTGACGGTAGCCTGCCAGCAGAAGAACCCAAGTGTAATGACTGCAACAGTGAAACACGAAGAACATCACAAAAAAATTCTCTCCTGAGGTCCTCAATACTTTACTCTGTAACTGTGACTGGACCCACTTAAAAACCCTCCCACTTGACCAGGCTGTAGCATATTTCAACAAAACATTTCTACAACACCTAGACACTGTCGCTCCACTGCGCAAAATCAAGGTTAGAACCTCAACAAACCCCTGGCTCAGTAAAGAAACCAAACAAATCCTCAAGTCCAGAGACGCTGCCTGGCTTTACTATCAAAAAAACAAAGAAACACAAAGCCTAACTAAGTACCAAGAACTGTGCAACCATGCAAAAAAATGCATTAGGATGGATAAAAAATCCTACTACATGACACTACAAACTAAATACCAACACAACCCCCAAACATTTTGGAAAAATGTGCACCATTTATTAAAACACACCCAAAAGGCTACCCCCAAACCAACCACCCCTGACACTAAAGTTCCCATCGAAACACAATTCAACTCCCACTTTGTGAACTCAATTCTATCCTTAGTATCACAGGACAGTTCCTTCCTCACTAGCCCCCCCAACACAAATAACACTAATACAAGCTTTACCCTCAAAATAGTTTCCATCACTTCAATCAAAAGCATGCTCTCCAAACTAAAAACCTCATCAACAGCAGCCGACCTATTCCCCAGCTATTTCTTGAAACTCACAGCAGATAATATTGCTATCCCAATTTCAACTCTCATAAACAGATAAATTGTTGAAAACTATGTGCCCAAACTCTGGAAAATATCCTATGTTACACCCATACATAAAGGTGGGACCACCACTGAACTTAACTACAGACCCATTGCTTTACTCTCCCCCCCTGGCCAAAATCCTAGAAAAATGCATCCATACCCAGATGCTAAAATATCTCCTAGACAGCAACATCCTGTCACCTACCCAGCATGGTTTCAGACCTGCCCAGAGTGCCACTACAGCCCTCCTCTGCTTCACAGACACAGTAAACGGTCTCAAAAATGAAGGCCTGCAGGTGTCAACTCTTTTTTGGATATGTCCAAAACATTTGACACAGTCTCGCACCAAATCCTGCTAAACAAACTAAATCAGTATCACCTATCAAATTCCACTCTCACCTGGTTCCAAAGCTACTTAACAGACAGGTACCAAGCCGTGAAATGGGAAAATTCTCTCTCCCTTCAGCTGCCCATAACTATAGGATTCCCACAGGGTTCTATCTTAGGACCACTACTATTCACAATCTTCACAAATGACCTCCATACCTCCACACAGCATGCATCTATCATTCAGTACGCAGATGACACTACCTTAATCTGTGCTGCACAAAATATTCCCACTCTCCTGCAAACAACTCAACTAGCATTCTAACGTTGAAAACTACCTAACCAAAGCCCAACTTATCCTCAATCCAAAGAAAACTCAGCTTATGATTATAACCAGTTCTAAAAGAAACACTGATAACAGTCAATTCACTATCTACTCCACAAATCCTACCCCAATCGCTCCAGTGTCACAGGCTAAGCTATTGGGAATAACCACAGACTCCCACCTAAAATTTGATGGTCATCTCAACTTAACTATTAAAAATGTACATGCCAAACTGGGATCACTCTACCGAATCAAGCCATTTCTTACTAACAACACAACATCAGCCGCTGCTCACTCCACCTTACTCAATGCATCTCCAATTCTGACTAATCTCAACAAAACTGAACTAAGCAAAATGGAAGCCTGCTATAACAGAATTGCCCGCTTTGCTGCAAATTGCTCATATAGAACTCATCACTGTACTGCTTTGAGACAGCTCCACTGGCCTGAACTGCCCAACCTCCTAACCTACAATCAGCTCTGCCAATGTCATTCTATTACCTCCCCAATAAGTGTCCTGCCCTCAAAACCGTAGTACAACATTACTCAGCCAAAAGGCCTCTTAGATCATCAAGCAAACTACTACTAGAAGTCACCAACAGTTACAATAGCTTTGCAGATACACTATATAGTAGTTCAGTGGCTAAAAAATGGAACTCTGTCCCCACTAGCATTCAAAACACATCATCCAAAGCCTCCTTTAAAGACCTCATCAGGCAACGGCAGTGCCACGGTTGCTCCCCGGGCTAGTGAAAGCGGATAAGGTACAAATACTAAACCTAGAGTACTTGATTAAGATTGAAAACTATTCTCACAAACACTGGCTAATCTAAAATGTATGTACTGTACCTGTGTACTATGTATGTATTCTACCGATGTTCCAAATTTCAGCTGTACACCACAAATCTATTAAGTACCTTTTATTTTTTAATTTTTTTGTTTGTTCTCTCCACTGTAACTGTTGATGTGCTGCATACCACTGTAAAAACATGTCTTTTATAATTTGTGTGTATACTGATCATGTCTAAATGTATCTGTAATTTTTCTATGTGGAGCTTTTCTCCCCGGGCCTCTGCTGAAAAGGGGCCTTTTCGGCTCGGTCAGACACCCCTGGTTAACAAATGTAAAATAAAATAAATATTATGGAAAGAAGTTCCAGCCATGGTTTAACTCCTTAATTTAAGAAACTGTAGCTTTCAATACCCACAGGGGAGGGGATTTACAAAATAAAACCGAAAGAATGGAATATAAATAGCATTAAGAGTGGACTGCAAACCAGGTCTTAACAATGTTGTAAATATAAAAATGTATACTGAAGGCACAGCTTTTAAGGTAAAATATTTGTTATGAAGTGTAATGAGAAGGTTTTATTTTACTTTTATGATGCAGTGTATGTTTAAGATGGTAATGATTACGTTATACGTTTTTATATGCTTCACGTACTTAAATGTGATTTTCTTTTTTAAATGGACTTTAAGTACATTTTAAACACTTGAAAAAGCATTTGTAAAGGTTTGTTACATTGTGGAAGCTTGTGAGTGAAAAAAATTCTTCTGTGGTGTTCTGAATGGCTTTCTTCTTGTGAACTGTGACTGGCATAATCTGGAGTTTGTCCCCGGAGTCCGTTCCTTTGCTGTGAGTATCTGTTCTCCCTCATTTTTACACTCAGTAAAAAAAAAAACAAAAACAAATGGGGAGAAAGATAATTTGGCTTAAAGTAAACTCAGAAACCTCTTTAAGCATACAAGGAGGATTGGTTCTCAAAGAAACCCTGTCCCTTGAGGAAATTAAGATAGAGTTGCCTCACCATAACAGCTTGCAAACTCAGATAGCCTTCTTACAAAGGTCAGAACAATTATTAAAATTGTTTTCCATGTTAATAACCTCAAGTCAGCCAGGTAAGCTGGTTCATATGTAGTAAGTGATATATTTTCTAAACACAAAATTAAGATCCCATGGAGGGGCCACCAGTTTTCTTGGAGGCCTCTTATGAAAAAACCCTTTTAAAACATTATGACATGAGACTGTACTGAATGAGGAGGATTCATGGGCAAACATGGTGAAATGGCCAATAAAATAACCTTGATAGAGGAATAAGAAAGGTCAAAAAATAGTAACACACACAAATATTGTAAAACCAGAGAACAACTATCTGTGAATCAGTGTTGGTTATGTTGATGGCACCAATTAAAAAAGCTTTTTCCATTTGCTAATATATAATTTTCTAGTAGCAGGCTTTCTTGCATCCATTAGTACCTGCTGGACATTCTCAGTAAATGGCTGCCTAAAACGAATTAAGACCCTATCATCCCAGCAGAAAAACTACTATGTTAATGGCACAAGAGCTTTTACAAGCCTAACCAATAATACCCAGGATATGACAATATACCCAGGATATGACAATATTACATCTCAATTCCCCAGATATGGGATGGAGTGGTATCAGCATAATGGGTCTTGAGTGTTGGACCCTTGAGTCATTTTACAGACGTCTCTGTCCATAAGGGATATCGGCAGTACCCCGGGAGTGAATTTACAGTTCCCCATCCATTTATCCAAATTCTTTTTTAAACAGAGTGAGGGACGGGCTTTGTTTTATGAAGATGTGAAGTTTATTCCATAGCCGAGGTAGCCTTTGCGATACAAATCTGTTTCTCCAGCAAGTTCTATTAGACTCACAAATAAGGTTCAGGTCATTGGGAACACATAACCCTTGTACAATTTTTCTTACGAATATGCAACATTTTCATAAGGGCTGGATCAGGAAATGCCCTGCAAGTCTGGTACAAGTCACCTCTCAATAAATGATATGAGATGGAGTAAAAGGATACGGCTTTAGTCGGTCTGCATAAGATACGTGTCTTATGCTTTGTATTTTTTTGTGAGAAACCTCTGGGGCAGCTCCAATTGACGTAAGTGCCTGGTTAGGTACATGCAGAAGGTAGCACTGTACTCATTTATGGGCGTGGTGAGAGCAGAGTACAGGGGGACTATGACTTTCATTGATCTTGATGCCACATCTTTACTTATAAGTTGAGCCACACAGAAGGATTTCCTCACTACTGTAGCTATTTGGTGGTCAAAGTTTACGTTACTGTCTGTGTTCCTGGGTTCCTCACCACTGGGTCTACTTTTAGGGGTGTGTTATCAATATTATAATTTGCAGAGATATCCGATTTACTGAAGGGCATGATTACACATTTTTAGCATTTAGTCTCAGAACATAGTTTTGGCAGCAGTTGATTGTCAACTTTAGGCCTGCTTGTATTGTTTGGGGATTCAATGACTGCTCCCTGCTAGTAACAGGTTTCTTATTGGAAGTGGATTGACCTATCTGGACAACGTGCCCAGTCAGCGAGCCAGCTGGCTATGCAAATGATGATGTTGGGGTTTATGCCTAACTCAGCAAGTTCATCTACGTTCCCTGAGTGGGGGATTGTTTCAAAAGCTTTTGCCAGGTCTAGATAAGCAGTGTGTACCATTTTATCCTTATCCATGACCCTGGTGACTTTCTCAAAGTCCACCAGAGTAAGCAGGTAAGACCTTTCTTTGATAAAGCCAAATCAGATATAGGACAGTGTTTGGAGAGTTCCTGTGTCTTATTGATCAGGTCCATGACGATTCTCTCCATGGTCTTGCAGACAAGACTGGTCAAGCATTAAGATCTGTAGTTCCTTGGGTCAGTTGATTGGTTTCCTTTGTACACAGGAACTACTGTTGCAGTCCTGCATTCCTCTGGGACAAAGCCTGTCCAGAGGCTGTGGTTAAAGAGGATTTCTGGTGCCCCTTACAGATTCTGGCTTAAGCATCCTAGAATGTTGGGGGGACCCATGAAGGCTGTGTTTTTGGCTTTAGTGAGAGAACTAATAGCCTGCTCCCTCGTAATGACCAGTAGGGGGATGGTTTTGGGTATTTGTTTGGGTGTGGTAAAAGGTAATGGGGGGGGGGGGGTTGAACTCAACTTGTCAGCCAGTAGGTTTGCTATAGATTCAGGCTGGGTGTAAGTTTTGCCATTCTTAATTAACTCGGCACATTGCTGAGTGTTTCCTCTGAGGTTACAAACATAATTAAAAAAAGCCTTATGGTTATCTTTCACCTGGAAGGCTATCTTTGCCTCATAGCTTGCTTACGCAGATTTAACCAGCTCTCTAATTTCTTTGTATAGACCAGTGAGTGTCTTTTTGAACTGTTTTGTCTATTCCTTCCTGGCTTTGGAGAGGATTTTTTTTCCTTTTGTTGAATAGTCTGTTTATGCCAGGAGTCCACCAGGGTGGTTTATTTCTGCTGGTAATCACAGGTTTGACTCAGGTAAGGCCTCCTCTATGCGGCTATGAATGTGGCTGTACAGTGCTTTTGTGTACAGCTCAGAGTAGGCCACAGTGTCATCCTCGTTCAGAGGGGGCTTCGAAGTTTAATAAGCTGTCACTTAGTTTGAGATAATTCGCCTTAGCAAAGTTCTTCACAAGTTTGGAGTTTGACGGGGGTCTTAGGTTAGCTTTAACACTAAAGGAGATCATTTTGTGATCAGATCTTACCAGGGAGGAGTTAATGCATGGGAGGGATCAGCATCTCCCCCATGTTTGCAAGTATTAGGTCTACGATATTTGTACCTCTTTTCGCCTTTATGTCCCCACATGGACTATGACTATGTCATACTGGTACTTGTGGTTTAAAGACCTAAGTGCATGCATGATCTGGCAGATCCTTGCTCTAGACAGACAGCTCATTGTGATCTTCTCCTTGTTTAGCCTGGTAAGGGGGACCATCAGTGAATCCTACAATGGAATCCCCAATAACTAGAAAGATTGGCTGTGTGGTGTGTTGCCTTATGGGCTTGAAAGCAGGGTTACTATGATGTTCAGAGTTCCGTGTTGTGTGAGGTGCTATTTTGAGTGTGCGCAGGACCACTGAAAGATGCTTTTAAGAGGTTTTGGAGGTTTGGGTAGATTAGAAGTGAGTACCTCTGCATACGTGAGTCTAAGTGCTTGTTCCACAGTGTTGGTAATGAGTGATTTGGGTGCGACTCTAACAATCTGGTTTGCATTTTATATGTGTTTATGTGACAGCTTTGCCTCCAATGACACTGTTTATCTACTGCTCTCACACACTGTCTGTTCTAAAATGAAATGGTTTTCAGTGAACATCAGGCAGTTACTACACTGCCTCAGAATGCCCATATCCACCAGGCCAGAAACAGAGGTGACAGTGCCTATCCATTATACCATATCCTTAGTAGATGGGAACAAGGAGGGGAGAGTCACTTAAAGGTCTAACTGAGAGTATTTAGTAGTATACTATTAGATGACATGCAGTGCTACTGCCCTCTGCTGAAACTGGCAGCTCTTCAAGCAGCTATGAGCAGTGGGAGAGACTATGCAGAGCATTTCCTATACAGGATTTTAAACTGGAGAAGTTTGCTTATATAAAAGGCATTGGTAAACACATCTGTGTGATGCTGAAACCTGAGGCTTTTATACCAGCAGGATGAAAGACTTTTATACAGTTAATCCCTCAGGCCAATCAGATAAATAGAAAATAAGCCTGCCACAGCAGTTCCCAACTCGGATGGGTTGAATCAGCCCTCTGTTCCCAGCAGAGTGCAGAAAACTCCTCAATGTAAAACAAACCAGTTTTGGGCTCATGTGCAGCAACAAATGCTTTACAGCAAAATGCAGAACTCCTGAAGTATCAGAAATAACTGGAAATAAGTTCAAAAACCCTGAGAAACGTTCCCAAATACAGAAATACCAGCAGGATGAAAGACTTTTACACAGTAAAGTCCTCAGGTCAGTCAGATGTCAGGGTGCATCAAACAACCCTAGTCTTATGTCAGTATATCCAGTATGTGAGGAAGCTTGTGGTAAATGCCCCTGTCCATTTCTAAAGAAGAGAGAACTACAGTTATTGGGGCAGAAGGCAGTCACCACAATGATCTTCATAGATTCCTTTTGAATCTTCAGAAGTACCCTGGATAGTAATGAAAAGGGTGGAAAAGCATACAAGACCATTCCCGTCCAAGGAAAAGAAAAGGCAACAGTCTTCCAGGCCTTCCTGGAAACAAATCTTGCCAGGTGACTGTTCAGACAGGAGGCGAAAAAGTCTGCTTGATCAACTCCCTACAGATGAATAAAAACTTGTAAGACACCTTTATCTAGTTTCTCTTCATGAGGGTCTTTCATGGTTGTGCTCAGCTTGTCTGTCACACAATTTTGCACTGATGGACTGTAGGATGCCAGTAGAGTGAGACTGTGCTGTGAAGCTATATCCCAAGCTAACATAGCTAGTTTGCAAAGGGAGTACTACCTGGTTCTCACTTGATTGTTGATGTACCACATGACTGTTGAAGTGTCTATAACCACAAAGAGGTCCCAGGGACCAAAGATAGTTCAGAGAGTTAAGTGCCTTGATTAGGGCAATCATCTTCATGATATTTATGTGCTTGTGTCCATCATTGGTGTCACACACCCCTGCACTATTAACACTCTTGAAACTGCTCCCCAAGCAAAGTCCAAGGTATCTGTGGTGAGTGACTGCTTTAAAAAGCAGGGAGGGAGGAGGAGGACAGGCCTGGATTTAAGAATATCTGTTATCTCCACCAAATACTCTCTCTTCTGACAAACCCCAACACTTGGATTTGAAAAGAAAAACGGTGTTGGTGCCGAGACCAAAGAGATTTCAGATATCGCTGTATCTTTCTCATGTGGAGTCTTGCCAGGGGTACCATGAGAATCATATATGCCATGAGACCCAAAACCCTGAGGTAATTCCCTCAGAGTGCCTGAAGTCTGCGTCGAAAACCTTAGAAATAGCTCTAGATCTACATCTATTTTTTTCCTGTGCAAGAAAAGCTCATTGAATTGAGGTGTCTAGATGCCATCCCAGGAACACAATTCTGTGGGAAAGAATCAAGAAAGGCTTTTGAATGTTGTCTTGGAATCTCAGCTTGTGTAAGACGTCGCTCATCCAAGAGAGAGAGATCCATGACATTTTGAAAAAGTCTCTGCAAAGATAAGCAAGTTGTCATAGTATAGAAAAACATGGATGTCACATAGCCTGCAATGAGCTATAAACTTGAGCCAGACAGTTTGTTAACACAGTTGTTGCAGAAGAGAGTCCAAAGGGTAAGGCAGAGAACAGACAATGTGATCCAGACACAAAACTATAAAAACATGTGAAGTCTGGATGAATAGGGATGTGACAATAGGGATCTTTTAAGTCTAGAGTTAACTAGTAAATTTGAAAGAGGAAGAAGATGCAACAGGTTGTGAAGTGACCTCATTTTGACTTTAGCCACTATCACAAACAGGTTTAGGAAAGAAAGATCCAGAACTGGTGTCTAAGAATTTTATTTATTTGGTACTAGGAACATCCTTGAATAAAAACCCATCCCCAACTGGGAAGGAGGAACTGGTTTTACTGCTCCTTGGAACAGCATGTGATGAAGAAAGTAACGTTGTGTATACTTACCATAAATGTAGATGTTTGACTGTATTCACTGTTGCGGTCATTACATTTGGGTAATCTGCTGGCAGGTTGCCCTCAGTCGGCCTGATTAACAAAGTCTTGGGTCCTGCGTCGGTTGCTGTCCCTTCTTCCATGACGTCAGGTCGTCAGGGGTATAAAACGTGCAGCCGACGCCATTACATCAGTTTTTCTTGCCCCAGATGTCAGGTGCCCCCCGAATGGGGAGCAAATAAAATTAAAAACACAAAAATATACCTCCAACCAAAAGCAAATACACCAAAAAGGCTTTTAAGCATAGTAAAAGAAAGTACAGGTATAGTAAGAGAAAAACAGGGGCTGGAGGGAGGTAGGACTGCAACAGTGAATACACTCGAACATCTACATTTATGGTAAGTGTACACAACTGTACTATGTTCTTTGTGTTTCACTGTTGCAGTCATTACATTTGGGTAGATTCTCAAAGCTATGATTGGGAGGATGGATTTATACAGCATTAGGATCAACTATAAGGCCCTGCAAGACAGCAGTGGCAAAGTCAGCTCTGGATTTAGAGAAAATTGGTAAATGATAATGCTTGGTGAAAGTATGCACTGAACTCCAGGTAGCAGCTTCTAGAATATCCATGGTAGGAACACCTCTGAGAAAGGCTGCAGAAGTAGATGCAGCCCTGGTGGAATGAGATCTGATCCCCTGGGGGATAGGTTGTCCATGTTGCTTATAGCAGAAATTAATGCAATGGCTTATCCATTTAGAAATGGTTTGTTTTGAAATAGCCTTCCCCTCTGCCCCAGCAGCAAATGCAAATAGCAATTGTTCAGATTTTCTTCTAAATTTAGTTCTGTCCAAGTAGAATCTAAGTTGTCTGTGCATGTCCAAGGAATGCAGAATCTATTCCCCTTTGTTCTGTGGATTGGGGTAGAAGGTTGGCAAATGAATGGATTGGTTAAGAGCCACACTGGAAACCACCTTGGGCATGAAGGATGGATTGGTCCTCAGAGATACCCTGTCCACATGAAAGATGATGAAAGGCTCCACTACCATAAGGGCCTGTAATTCAGATATCTTTCTAACTGAAGTGATTGCTAATAGGAAGGCTGTTTTCCAAGAAAGAAATTTTTAAGTCTGCAGTAGCAGCTGGCTTGAAAGGAGGTAAAGTGAGCTTTTCCAAAACAAAGTTAAGGTCCCAGGCAGGGGTAGGAGCTCTCCTGGGTGGTCTCAAGTTCTTTGCCCCTCTGAGATACTGCTTGAGCAGGGGATGAGAAAAGAGGGGTGGTTCTGTGTTATAGTGAGCTGAAAAGTGGATTTTAATAGAGGAAAACGACAGGCCCTTGTGAAGCATCTCAGTTAAGTATTGCAAAATCTGAGGTAAATTGGGCGCTGCTGTGCTCATCCCTAAAGATTGGTTCCAGGCACAGAATCTTTTCCATTTGTCAACATAAGATTTTCTAGTACTAGGTCTTCTCTCCTCCAAGATGACATCCATCACATGTTTGCTGATGGATGCTAAGGGTGAATTTAAGTGATTAACCAAGCTTCAAGGTTCAATGTTGAGAGCTGAGGGTGCAGAATTTGGTTCTCCTGCTGAGACAGCAAGGAAGGTGTCGGAGACAGATGCCACGGAGATATTTGTAACATACTGCGCAGGAGTGGGTATAAGTTTTGGCGAGGCCTGTTTGGAGCAATCAAAATCATTTTTGGTTTGTCCTGTTTGACTTTTAGCAGAACTTTGGAGAACAGAGGTGGAAAGGCGTAGACTGATAGGTTTTTCCAACTGAAGGACAGAGCATCCACTTTCCAGGCTTTTTTGTGAGGAGTCCTTGGGCAAAATTTGTCCAACTAGTAGTTCTGGAGGGAGGCAAATAGCTCTATGTCTGGGCTCCCCCATTTGCTTGTCAACATGTTGAAAATCCGTGGTTCCAGTTTCCACTTGTGTGGGTCCATGAGATTTCTGCTTAGTCCGTCTGCCAGTGTATTCAGTTTTCCTGGCAGGAATTGAGCTTGTAGTTGCACTTGGTAGTTCAAGGCCATGTTCCACAATGCCATGGCTAGTCTGCAGAGGGGGTAGGAATGTGTACCCCCCTGTTTGTTTATGTACCACATAACCGTGGTGTTGTCCGTCTTTACCATTAGTTGTCCTGGATGAATGTAGTCCTTGAAGGCTGTCAGAGCATTCTATACAGCTAACATTTCTTTTTGATTGATATATAGGTGCGTTTGATTTGGGTTCCATTTGCCCTGAATGCACTTCCCTGCCAGGTGAGCCCCCCATGCATAGTATGATGCGTCTGTAGTTAGGGTTTGGGCGGCACGGGGTAGTGTGAATGGCAGTACCTGGTTTTGGAGGCAGGCCTCTGCCCACAAAAGGAACTCCAGGCATAGGCAAGGTACGATAGGAATCATTGTTTCCAGGCTGTGACAATGTTGACACCATAGACTTTTTAAGTACCACTGAAGTTTCCTCATATGCATTCTTGCCTATGGAATTACAAGAATGCAAGAGGCCATGAACCCCCAAGGCTTGCAGTATTTGTCTTGCAGATAGTAGGGTTTTTGTGGCCACTTGTTTAAAGTAAGTCACCAAATGAATTTGCTTTTCTGGCATGAGGAAAGCCATCTGGGCAGTTGTATTCAAGCTTGCACCCAGGAATGTAATCTGTTGACAGGGTACCAGTTGTGATTTATTTTCGTTTATGGTGTACCCTAGACAAGTCAGAACCGTTTTTACAAACGCCACTTGATTTAGAAGTATGGCCTGGTTTTCTGCCTGAACTAGACAATCGTCCAGGTATGGATATATTTGAATATTTCTTTGCCTGCAAAATGCAATAACTGGAGCCGGGCACTTTGTGAATACCCAGGGTGCAGTATACAAGCCAAAGGGCAGTGCAGAGAACTGATAATGAAAGTACCCTGCTTTGAAGCGTAGGTATCTTCTGCAAGATTCCCTGACTGGGATATGCAGGTAAGCTTCTTTTAAATCCAGAGTTGGCAATCAGGCATCTTTGCCTAGCACAGGAAGTAACTGGTGAAAAGTCAGCATCTTGAATTCTGGAATGTCCAGAAAGGTGTTTAGAGTAGACAGGTCCAGAATTGGACACCATGATTTGTCTTTTCTGGGTACAAGGAAATGCTGGAATAGAAACCTTGTCCCTTTTCCTCTTCTGGTACCGGTTGAATAGCCCCCATGTTTAAGAGGGAAAGTACTTGTTTCTGAGCCTCTGCCCACTGATCTGGGGGCAGGTCTGGCCACCCGTTTGGTGTTGGTAACGTGTGGAAATGAAATCTGTATCCCTGGGACACTACATTTAAAACCCATTTGTCCTGGGTAATGAATTCCCAAGTTTTGTGCATGAACAGCAATCTTTCCCCCCAAAGGGGCGGCTAAAAGGTAAGTGCTTGGTAATTTTAAAGGCAAGTCATTGAGACTGTTTACCATAGGGGGGTGTCTTGTTAGTTCCAGATTTGGAAGTGGAGGCCCCCCATTGCTTAGTTCTGAGAGTCCCTTGGGACTGAAACCTGGTGCTTTTGGTGTGTCTGGGTTTGGCTTGAGAGGATCTGAAAGAAGCTGTAAAGGACCAATTCTTAGTAGGCCAGTGCCTACTAAATCTTGGAGGTTGCACTTGTAGGAAATATTTTACAGTTTGTATAGATTTAGCTTTATCTTCAATCTTTTTTTAGAACTTCTTCAGCCTTATTGCCAAACAGACGGTCCTGATTTAAAGGAGCATCCAACAATTTTGCTTTAACATGATCAGGCAGAGATTGCTCCTTAAGCCAAGCATGCCTTCTAAGTACAGACCCAGTAAAAGCAGCCCTGCAAGAGGCCTCTAAAGAATCAAAACCACATTGCAAAGTATGTTTTCCAACTTGTTCAGCAGAATGCAATAAATCCTGTAAATCTTTATTTTCCACACAGTCAGAAATCAACATCATTTTCTGTTTAAGCAGTACAATAATATGCTGTTGATATTTTAACATATGAAATTGGTAGTTTAAATCCCTGATTGCCAAGGATGCAGAAGTATAAACCTTTTTACCCCATCTATCCAGCACCCTGGAGTCTCTATCAGAAGGAGTAGGATTTTTAGCAGTAGAAGCCTTAATGCCCTTGGGCCCCTGAGAAATGGTTTCTGGATCCGCAACAGGATTTTTGAAAAGGAACTTGTGGGACTCCGGAACCCTGTAGTATCTGTCAGGTTTACTAGGAGCCGGAGGCAGGGAATCAGGGGCCACACTGGATTCCGCAAACACATCATCAACAATGTCTAGTACAGGAGGTATAGCCAAAGGCCTATGCTGAGGTAGAAGAAGGAAATCCCTAAGCCTCTTTTTAGATTCAGAAAATTCCTGACTCTCCCAGTGGAAATGCTCCATTAAGATATGTAAAGTTGCCCCAAAAGAAAAGTCCTCAGGGGGGGAAGCAGAGGGAATGGAATCCTCTGCATCAGAATCCTCATAAGTAGGTATGGACAAATTCAGGTCATTGGAAGAATCAGAAGAAAAGTACGGTTTTGTACCTACCATAAATGTAGATGTTCGAGGATCCACATTGCTGCAGTCATAACGTGTGGGTAGTCCGCTGTCCTCGGTCGGCCCGAATACCAAAGAGTTAGGCTGGCGTCGGTCATGGCGCCCGGAGCTGACGTCAGTACGTAGTAGTACTTAAGCGCATGACCGACGTCATATCCTCAGTCTTTCTTGCCCCAGATGTCAGAAGGCCTTAAAAAGGAAAGGCCAGAGCCAAAATAGTAAATAACCAACAACCACAAGTGAGAAGATAACAATTATCCCAAAGGGAAAAAACAGCAACCCCAAACAATAGAGGGGAAGGAGGGAGGGAAAATAGGACTGCAGCAATGTGGATCCTCGAACATCTACATTTATGATAGGTACAAAACCGTACTATGTTCTTCGTCTCACATTGCTGCAGTCATAACCTGTGGGTAGAATCCCAAAGCAAAGGAAAAGGGAGGCTGGCAAACTAAAAAGCATTAGGAGCTGATAACATGCCCTGTAAAACTGCAGTGGCAAACCCAGCCCTAGACTTGGAATAAAGAGGGAGATGGTAATGCTTAGTAAAAGTGTGTACTGAACTCCAAGTAGCTGCTTCCAAAATATCCTTAGTAGCTACCCCCCTCAAAAAGGCAGTAGATGTGGCAGTAGCCCTAGTGGAATGAGATCTGATCCCAGCAGGAACAGTCTTCCCATGATGAGAATAACAAAAAGCAATACAATGACCAATCCATTTAGAAATAGTTTGCTTTGAAACAGCTTTCCCTTGAGAAGCCAGAGCAAAAGAAATAAATAACTGTTGAGTCTGCCTGAACTCTTTAGTTCTGCTCAAATAATAACGTAGCTGCCTGTGAATGTCCAAAGAATGCAAGATTTTTTCCCCCTTATTTTGGGGATCAGCATAAAAAGTAGGCAAATGAATAGACTGGTTCAAGGCCACATTAGAAATCACTTTAGGCATAAAAGTAGGATTAGTACGCAAAGACACCCTATCCTTATGGAATACCAGAAAAGGTTCAACTGCCATGAGTGCCTGCAATTCAGAGACCCTCCTAGCAGAGGTAATGGCCAACAAAAAAGCAGTTTTCCAAGACAAAAACTTCAGCTCAGACGTAGCTGCAGGTTCGAAAGCTTTTCCAACACAAAATTGAGATCCCAGGAAGGAGTAGGAGCTCTATGTGGGGGTCTTATATTTTTTGCCCCTCTAAGAAATTGCTTAACCAAAGGATGAGAAAATAAAGGAGGGTCACAATCATAGTGAGCAGAAATAGCTGCTGCATGAACCTTCACAGAGGAAAATGACAAACCTTTGTCCAGTAATTCAGTAAGGTATTGTAGCGTAAAACTCAAATTAGGAACTGAGACATCAAAGCCTTTTGCTGTGCTCCAAAGAAAAAATCTCCTCCATTTATCAGCATAAACTTTTCTAGTACTGGGCCGCCTGGCTTCCAAAATGACATCTAAAACCTGTTGAGGAAGCTGAGACCCCACAGGCTCTAAAACAGAATACGCCAGGCTGTTAGGTGCAGGGACTGCACCCTGACATTGAGCAAATGATTGCTTGACTGGGACAACAAGTGAGGAATCTGTGGCAAAGGCCAAGGAGGCTCCTGAATTAAACTCCTCAGCAGAGGATACCAGTGCTGACGTGGCCAATCTGGTGCTATTAGAATCATGCAAGGCTTGTCCCTCCTGACTTTCAAGAGTACCTTGGGAAGGAGAGGCAGAGGAGGGAAAGCATAAACGTGAAGGTTGTTCCAACTGAAAGATAGAGCATCCACTTTCCAAGCTTTTGGGTGAAACATCTTTGTGCAAAATTTTGGTAGTTGGAAATTTAGTGGAGAAGCGAACAGATCTATGTCTGTAGTTCCCCAAGCCACTGTCAACTGTTGGAATACCTGAGGATCCAATTTCCACTCGTGGGGATCCACAATTTGTCTGCTCAATACATCTGCTAGGGAGTTTGGTGCTCCTGGCAGAAACCTTGCTTGAAGAGTGATGTGTAAACTCAGCGCAGTCTCCCACAATATCATTGCTTGTCTGCAAAGAGGGTAAGAATGGGTTCCCCCCTGCTTGTTGATGTACCACATGACTGTTGTGTTGTCTGTTCGAATCGACACCTGTCCTGGTTGAAGTAAGTCCTTGAAGGCCATCAGGGCAAATTGGACTGCTAACATCTCCTTCATGTTGATATGTAAATGCTCTAGTCTGGGAGGCCACGTGTCTTGAATCCATTTCCCATTGAAGTGTGCTCCCCAAGCCAAGTCCGAGGCATCCGTCGTTATGATCTGACTCGCCTCTGGTCGGGTCACAGAGAGTCCCTTGTTTAGGTGACATTCCTGAGCCCACCACAAGAATTCCTTCTGGATGCAAGGTATTATCCGAATGACAGTGTCCAAATCGTGGCAGTGTTGAGTCCATACAGTTTTGAGATACCATTGTAGCTTCCTCATATGCAGTTTGGCATTGGGAAGTACTAGAATGCAAGATGCCATGAACCCCAAGGCTTGAAGGACTGTCCTTGCAGTCAGCCTGGACAGTACTGATAACTGCTGGAAGTATAGGTGAAGAGTTCTTTGTTTGTCCGGGGTCAGAAAAGCCATCTGAGAAGCTGTATTCAGTCTCACACCCAGAAAGCACATGTCCTGAGAGGGTACTAGACTGGACTTTATTTCGTTCACAGAATACCCTAGGCACCTTAAAACTGCCATCACATACTGCAGATGTTGAAGTAACTTGTCTTTGTCTTGAGCAAGAATCAGGCAATCGTCCAGATAAGGATAAATTTGTATTCCCCTCTGTCTGAAGAAAGCTATTACAGGAGCCAGAACTTTTGTGAACACCCTGGGCGCTGTAGATAAACCAAAGGGCAATGCAGAGAACTGATAATGAGAAGTACCAGCCCGAAAACGCAGGAATCTCCTGCAGCTGGGCCTGATAGGAATGTGAAGATAGGCCTCTTTGAGATCCAGGGTTACCATCCAGTGATCTTTGCCTAGCATAGGCAGAAGTTGTTGTAATGTTAACATCTTGAACTTTAGAATGTCTAGGTAGGTATTGAGAATGGATAAATCCAGAATTGGCCTCCAAGTGTTTCCTTTCTTTGGCACTAGGAATAGACGGGAATAAAACCCTAGGCCTACTTCTGACGGAGGTACCACCTGAATAGCTCCCATCTGTAAAAGCAAAGAAATTTGCTCCTGAGCCTCCAGCCTTTGCTGAGGAGGCACATCCGGCATGCCTTTGAAAGGGGGAAAAGTGTGAAAGTAAAACTTGTAACCTTGATTTATTATTTCCAACACCCATTTGTCCTGGGTGACCAAATGCCAGTTTTGTTTGAAAAGTGCCAACTTTCCTCCTAGAGGAGCTGCCAGAAAAGAAGGATCTGGCAGCTGAAGATACAGGTCATTGGGTCTGTTTACGAAAAGGCTGACCCCTGCCCTCACCAGAAGACTGTGCAGGAGAACTCCAAGTCCTAGGTCTGAAAGAACCCTGAGTGTGAGCCCTGCCTCTACCACATCTAGACCTGCCCTTAGACTGAAAATCCGAAGAAGGGTAGGACCATCCTCTAGCAGGCCAATTCCTGCTAAACTTAGGGGGCTGCACCTGCAAAAAATCCTTGACCGTCTGCATAGACTTAGCTTTATCTTCCATCTTTTTCAAAACTGACTCCACAGGAGAACCAAAAAGAACTTCAGACTGAAGAGGAGCATCCAAAATCCGAGCTTTAACATGCTCTGACAAATTTTGATCCTTAAGCCAGGCATGTCTACGAATAACTGAACCAGTAGCAGCCACCCTGGATGAAGCCTGAAGAGCATCGAAACCACACTGCAAGGAATGTCTTCCAACTTGATCTGAAGCATGAACCAACTCCTGTAATTCCTTACACTCTATACCCTCAGATAAAGCATCCACCTTAGATTTCAATTGGCCTAACAAAAAGTTCTGATACTTCAGCATATGAAACTGGCAATTTAAAGCCCTCATAGCTAACGTAGAAAAGGTGTACACTTTTTCCCCCCCACCTATCCAATGCTCTCGAATCTTTGTCCAAAGGAACTGGATTCTTAACCACAGAAGCCCTGACACCCTTCGGCCCTTGAATAATAGTTTCCGGGTCAGCTCTAGGACTCTTATACAAATATTTATGTGCTTCTGGAACTCTGTAATATCTGTCACGCTTGAAATGTTCCCTCATGGAATGTAAAGTTTCAGAAAAGGAAAAATCCTCTGGAGGAGAAGCAGAAGGACAGGAATCCTCTGCATCCAAATCTGAATAGTGAGGGTAATCCTGAATATCCTCAGCTGAAGACTCAGAGTAGTCAGAAGAATGCTCCATCCCCTCTAAATCAGTCTCCACCCTAGGCCTCTTTTCTGGGGGAGGCAAAGATCCCCTGATCAAAGTAATCAAATCCTCTGCCATTTTCAACATATGTTTCTTAGGAACAGAAGCGGAAGAACTAGGGCTATGGCCAGTACCAGAAAGACCAGGTTTAGCCTTAGCATGGCCTTTAGCCACTGAGGTAGAAGGCCTAATAACCTTTTGTAAGAATGGAACTACAGACACCTGAGAAGCACCCTCAGCCTGGCCTAACTCCTGAGAGGCCAACTCCTGCAAAAGTAAAGGTTCCCCCTGGGATTCAGCCGAGACCTCGGCCGGATCCACAGATTCAACCGGAGGTTCCATAGAACCGGCGTCCGCAACAGACGACTCATCCGGTTTAGACCTTAAAGATTTATCTTTACGTTTTTTAGTGGTAGCCGGCGTCGGAGGATCCGACGGCATGTTGTAGTTACACCGCTTACCGAAAACAAGCCTGGCACAGTCTAATCTTCGTTTAATGGTGCGCTTATTAAATCTAGCGCAAAAGCGACACCCGACTACGTCGTGTTCAGGCCCCAAGCAAGGAATACAGAGAGAATGATAGTCCCTATGAGGTATCTGTTTCCCACAAGAAATACAATTATTAACTTTTTCTGACATCCGGATTAACTGAGGCAAGAAAAGACAAAAAATTTCCCCAACGGGGTACTTAGCCCAACTTGGTCTTCGGTCTGAAACTCGAAAATTGAAAATTTCAGAACGTCGAACGGCACTTGCAAACGCTGCTTCTGCTTCGGACCACGCGGCAAGAAAGACTGAGGATATGACGTCGGTCATGCACATAAGTACTACTACGTACTGACGTCAGCTCCGGGCGCCGTGACCGACGCCAGCCTAACTCTTTGGTATTCAGGCCGACCGAGGACAGCGGACTACCCACAGTTATGACTGCAGCAATGTGAGACGAAGAACATCAGAGTCCTGATCAGAAGATTCATAGTCAAACTCATCCCTAGGCCTCTTAGAAGGGGGGGGGGTTTGACTACCCCTGATTAGAGTAATAAGATCTTCAGCCATTTTGATCATTTGTTTTTTAGGCATAGGGGCCTGAACATGTGGCCTGGGAGTCGGTTTTGTAGACACAGATCGAGATTTAGGCCTTAGAAAAGAAGGTGGAGTCGGTTTAATATGCAAGTCTGTAGGCCTGAATGCACCCTCAGAAGCCGGTGCCTGCACAGCGGCTCCAGACCCATCCAAGGTAGAGACATCCGCGGATTCCATAGGTGAAGCATCTCGCAGCATACCGGATTCCGAATGGGTCTCAGTAGAGGCCTGCGAGTCAGAAGTAGCGGGTATCAGGGGCTGTGAAAGTGCCTCACTGAACTGGCGACTGGCTTAGGAGAAGCGTTGTCGGCAGTTTTGGACCTCAACGGTCTGTCTCTGTCTTTTTCTTTGAGTTTTTCGGAATTCCGGTAGTCGGATGGCTAACCGACGTCATTTCTGGATAATTAAACCAAGAACCGAAATATTTAGAGGCAAAAATGTACCGACGACAGATAGTGCGCTGATTAAATAAAGCACAAAACCGACAGCAAGGTACGTCGTGGTCAGGGCCTAGGCAAGGACTACAGTACAAATAAACCAGAATGGCTTTAGTGGTGAAAAAATGATTCACTAGGCTTATATTATAATACAATGCACTTTATTAACAACACACACAGAGGAAAAAAATAAATAAATAAATGAATAATACTAATCCAAATAGACCAAATCCAAGAGCTTTCGACTCCTGTGTCGGAGACTTTTTCAAGAACAGAGCATGCCCAGCAACTGAAAACATTTATACCATCCTTAATTAAATTTCAAACCAAAACACCAATCATTTTCTTTCTACTAATTAATCCATTAGTGTAATGTGTAATAATTAAAGGTGTAACACAGTAAAATTAGAAGTTATGTACCTACCATAACGTTCCATGTTAGTTGTCTTCTTCTCGCCTTCTTTCTTGCTGGATGGGTTCGGAGCCGATCTTCGGCTCCGACTCGGCCACTCTAAAAGCTCGAGAGCTAGTTCCACCGGCTCGAGGCTCCCCTATATCCCACAATGCTAGGCGGTAACTCCTCAGATCTCGTTTGAAAGCTAAGGTCAGCAATAAAAATTCCATAAGGAACCAAGAAAAACTCCTCTAGGTCTGTCCTGACTAGGGGGAAGGAGGGTGGGACGCAAGAAAGAAGGCGAGAAGAAGACAACTAACATGGAACGTTATGGTAGGTACATAACTTCTAAATGTTAAGTTGTCAATCTCGCCTTCATTCTTGCTGGATGGGACCGCGTCCCTAGCACCTTGTCCCGGGTGGCCTATCGAACAGACTCTTGAGTACAGTGGAAACAAAGTTGGCTCAGTCTCTAGAGGGCAAGTCCAATTTATAATGAGAAATGAAGGTATGGGGAGAAGCCCAAGTAGCTGCAGAACAAATCGAATCAATAGGCAGCCTATCTTGGAAAGCTATAGAAGTGGCTAAAGCTCTAGTTGAATGAGCCCTGGGTTTGGATGGCAACCGTTGATGTCGTATCTCATACACTAGGGTAATCAACGAAGTAAGCCATCTAGAGAGAGAGACTTTAGAAACTGGAAGGCCCATTCTACCTTCTGCATAAGAAACAAACAGTTGGTCAGATTTCCTGAATTGTTTGGTCCTGTCTAAATAGTACCTAAGTTGTCGATGAACATCTAAACAGTGTAACTTTTGTTCTGACCTATTAGAATAATTTGGGAAAAAAACAGGAAGCTCAATGGTTTGATTCAAATTTGCCAATGAAGCTACTTTGGGCAAAAAAGACGTGTTGGTATGCAAGGACACCCTGTCTTTATGAAATACCGGATAAGGGGGTCGACTACACAGAGCATGGAGTTCGGAGACTCTTCTAGCTGAGGTGATAGCTACTAAAAAGAGAGTCTTCCAAGAAAGTAACTTTATAGAATATGAAGCCGCAGGTTCAAAGGGGGGAAGAATTAAGGATGTTAGAACCAAGTTGAGATCCCATTGAGGAGGAGGATCTCTGAAAGGTGGTTTGAGGAGAAAAACTCCCTTTAAAAAGGCCATAATGGAGGACTCTGAGACTCCAACATGAAAGTTCGATATTGCTGCCAATTGAACTCTAATGGTAGATGGGGACGAACCTGAGTGGAAAAGTTCGGCTAGGAAGTCTAAAACTGTCTGAATAGAAGCAGTGAAAGGATCTATACTCTTTGACTGCGCCCAATAGGAAAAACGTTTCCACTTGCTAAGATAAATCTTCCGAGTGGAAGATTTATGAGAAGCTATCAAGATATCTCTAACTGAGTGAGATATCAAAGGAAGCCTGGCTAAAGTCGGAATTGGGGGAACCACGCTGTGAGGTTCAGAGAGGGAAGGGAGTGGTGCAACTGACCCGACTGATGGGTCAAGAGGTCTGGAACTGGGTCCAGATGCCAAGGTTGTTCCAACAGATAACGGTGGAGAAAGGGGAACCAAACCTGTCGAGGCCAGTAAGGGGCAATGAGGATCATGGAAGCTTCCTGAGCGATGGCTTTCTGTATCAGATGGGATATAAGTGGGAAGGGAGGAAAGGCATACAGAAGTCCCCGGGGCCAAACGTGCACTAGAGCGTCTCTGCTGGGGTGGCCTGGTTGGGGAAAGAGGGTGAAAAAATCGTCGCAATTGCTGTTTTGGGGAGTAGCGAAAAGGTCGCAGCAAGGCCTGCCCCACTTTCCAAAAACTTTCTCCAACACTGAATTCTTCAGAGACCACTCGTGAGGCATGAGAATAGCTCTGCTCAATTTGTCTGCAATCACATTGGACTTGCCAGGGATGTGCATTGCCAACAGAAATCGCCCATTGCCACAGTCTGAGTGCCTCTCGACATAGGGGGTAAGATCTGGTTCCGCCTTGTTTGTTGATGTACCACACTACAGACATGTTGTCTGTTTGAATTGCTATAGTTCCCTTGGGAAGAGAGTCTTGTAGGGCTTGCAATGCTAGAAGCACTGCTCTCATCTCTAGGACGTTTATGTGCAAGTGGCACTCGAACGGTTGCCACATGCCCTGGACTGTCCTGCCCTGGAAATGCCCCCCCCCCCCCCACCATCAGGGAGGCGTCCGTTGTCACTGTAGCAACCGGAGGGGGAGGGATGAAAGGTCTCCCTAGGAGGAGCTGAGGAGATGTGATCCACCAATAGAGATAATTCTTGCACGACTGAGTTATCCGAATAGGATGGGACATTGGGAGACTTTGGTAAGACCATTGTGTGAAGAGCATCCATTGTAAAATTCTCATATGGAAGCGAGCTAATGGTAGGAGAGGGATGGCCGCCGCCATAATCCCCAAGACTTTCAGGATCAGTCTGGCTCTGACTTTGTTGCTCTGCAAGACAAGAAAGACCTGTTTGTGTATGTCTGCTATCCTCTGCTCTGTGAGTCTGGCTGACATCTTGACTGTGTCTAGATTTGCGCTTATGAAGGTAATAACACGACAAGGTGACAAGACAGACTTTTCGTAGTTTATTGATATGCCTAGTGCCTGACATGTGTGAAAAGTGTAGTCTCTGGCGAGAAGTAAAAGATGCTTGGTGGGGGCTGTAAGGAGCCAGTCGTCTAAATAAGGAAACACCTGGAATCCTTGTTGTCTCAGGTGAGAGGCTACCATTGCCATGCATTTGGTAAACACTCGGGGGGCTGTAGTGAGACCAAAGGGCAGGGCTCTGAATTGAAAATGACTGGTTCCCAGCCTGAAGCGGAGAAATCTCCTGGAGCGTCGACTCATCTTGATGTGATAGTACGCATCCTGGAGATCTATCGAGCACATCCAGTAGTCCTGCCCCAAAATGGGAAGAATGGACTGTAGCGTGACCATCCGGAACTTTGTTTTCTTGACAAACTTGTTCAAGTTGATGAGATCCAAAATGGGTCTCCAGTCCCCTGTTTTCTTTGGAACCAAAAAGAATTTGGAGTAGATTCCGGATCCTACCTGGTCTGCTGGAACTGGCTGAATGGCTCTTTTTGCAAGCAGCTTTGAAATTTCTAATAATGCTTGCTCCCTTTGACTGGGTGGAACGTCTGGAAGGGATTTTTTGGACTGCTTCGGAATGAAAACGAAAGGGATTCTGTAGCCTTCGGAAATGACAGACTGTACCCACTTGTCTTGAGTTAGGGATAGCCAGGCTTTTGGGTACAGTGACAACCTTCCCCCGACTGCCTCCGAAGGTGGGCAGTCAGGCAACACCTCAGGGATGCTGAAAGGGCTTGTCGGAAAAGGATTCTCGACTGCCCTGATTCTGCGGGCTCCCTCTGCCCCTGGGACGGCGTCTACCATTGTTGTTCCCCCCTCTGCCTCTAGAGGGGAAACGACTCTGTGCGTCAGGCAAGTCTCCTTGAGACTGTTTGCGGAACCACATCTTTCCCCCCTTCTGACCTTTGGGGTAAGGTCTGGAAGGAGTAGAAAAACGGACTCTGACGGCAGAAAGAGTCTTGCCATCAGTCTCGCACCTAGTCAGGGTTTCCTTCACTTGAGGACCAAAAAGGGATGATCCATCAAAGGGGGAATTAGTGAAGGACGCCTTAAATGGGTCCGCAAAGTTACAAAGCCGCATCCAGGCGTGCCTATGCAAGGCTACACCTGTACCTGCCGCTCTACTTGCTCCATCCGCCGCATATGAAAGGAGGCGCATGGAAGAGTTGGTTATAGAGTTAAGGGTAGCCAGCTGAGAATTTATCCTATCCTGAAAACCCGCAGCTGTTGGGTCCTTCAACATTTCACTCGCTTCTTTGAGTAAATCCCTCTGAAGACGAGTAAAATGACACAGGTAATTCAGCGATCTCATAGTAAAGGTCGCTGACGAGAACATCCGCTTCCCGTACCTGTCCATCGACCTAGACTCCTTGTTAGGAGGATGAACAGGTACCGAAGTATCAGCTAACTCCTTCTTGGTAGCCGCAGCCACCACCATAGCATCAACAGAGACGCCTTTGGTCAGAAATTCTTTATCCTTGGGAGCCGTGATGAACTTTGATGGTCTCCTGGGGGTGGGTTCCACTGAGTCAGGAGCCGCCCAAGCTTTCTTTGCCACCACTTGCATAAGGGGGTCAAAGGGAGGGGACACCCAGGAGGTGGAAGGGCGAGAGCCAAATGCCTCAAGATACACTGATTCATCCTCTGAAGGGTTGAGGGATGGCCAATTCCCCCTCTGAAGGGTTGAGGGATGGCCAATTCCCCCTCTGTTTTAAGATTTCAAGGATGTCTACAAAGGAGACATCTTCAGAGGGGGAACGAGGGGGAACCTTCAGAATCCTCTAAATCAGTGTCAGAGGTGACAGACTCAGGGGAGTCAATGTGCTTCCTCTTGCACTGCCTCTTCCTAGGGGGCTCTCCTACAGGGTCAGGAGAGGCCTCGGAAGAGGAGGAGATCCCCACAGGGGAAACTTGAGGAGCTGGCTCTCTACGGTCGGGGATGAGAGAGTGAGTAGAAATCACCGACGGCACCATAGGGGGAGGGGCAGAAAGAACCGACTGTGGAGTTGAACCTGGTTCCAACACGCTCCTCATGACCTCGAAGGCACCCCTGTCAGGCAGAGCCGGAGGTCTCCGTTCCGAAAAACTGAAAACCTCCCCCGGCACCGACAGTGATGGCTCCGAGGCCGATGTCGGAGCCGAACTCACCAGCGCCGAAGCACCGAGAGGGAGAGTGGGGTCGGACAAGGGTCCGATGCCACTCGCCCCCTCGGAGCCGACGAGGGAAGTCCGGCACCGAGATTCTTCCAAGGAAGACATCGGAGCCGACGAGGGAACCGAAGACAAAGGTATCGGTTCCGGCGCTACCACAGTCTCGGGTCCGAGCCGCCCCGGCTCCGAACTCAAAGGAGTCAGAGGAGGAATTTGAGTGATAGGAGTAGGTCTCGACTGTTGAGTCGGACTTTGAAGCATCTGGGCTAATGCCTCGGACTTAAGAAGTCGACTCACTACTCTCTGAAGGTCATGGTCCGATAACCTGGAAGACCTAGAAGAGTGGGATCTATGGCTCCGTTCAGACAGCAAGGGTGATGCTGGAGCCGAATGAACGGAGCCAATAGATGGAGATCGGGACCTTTTTCTAGATGTCGGTTCCGATAAAATAATCGGAGCCGACAGAGTAATGTCTGCCTCGGCTCCGGCCGGAGCCGAGGACACCATAGGGGCTTGTATTCGAGATTCATCGGCTCCGGCCGGAGCCGATGTTTGAATAGCTTTAGGGCCTCCAGAAGACGGCTCAGATGCTGGAGCCGAAGGTCTGGAAGACTTAGAGGGTTTCCCCGAAGACTGAGTCGAGGGACCCTCAGGCTTAAGTAAGCCCCTTAAAATAAGTTAATTTTTTCGCTCCTGCAGGACTCTAGGGCTGAAGCCATGGCAAACAGCACATGAGTCCTGCAGGTGCAAAGGTCCCAGGCAGTACACACCAGAAGTGTGACCGTCTGTCAGAGACATCTTCTGACAGCACGAGTCACACTTCTTAAAGCCTGAGACCTTTGATTCCTTAGACATATCCAAGAGAAAAGTGTAATCACACAAGCACACGCACACACCGATTACACTTAGGAGTAATTTAAAACTAAGTTAAAATAAATTATAGTAACTAGAAATAAAAATCCCTACAAAACACAGTCACTCACTGGGAAGGGAGGGACTGGGCCTAGGGCCCGAGGGAAAAATTCTAGAGATTTGTGGAAAAAAAGGATGGAAAGTTAACGGGTATGGGATAGACTACTTCCACTAACTATATATATAAAAAACTAACTTTAACAGGGGAAAAAGGGCTAAGAAACTAGTTCTTTACCAAAAACTAACCTGAGCCGGTAGGAACACACCTCAATCGCTGTAGCGGCAAACGAGATCTGGGGAGTTACCACCTAGCATTGTGGGATATAGGGGAGCCTCGAGCCAGTGGAACTAGCTCTCGAGCTTTTAGAGTGGCCGAGTCGGAGCCGAGGATCGGCTCCAAACCCATCCAGCAAGAATGAAGGCGAGATTGACAACTTAACATTATGCAGTTCTATCACGACCAAACAATGCAAATATTAAAACATGTATGTGTGTACACTGTTTATGCAATATAGCCAGTTATCATGAAATTAAAAAGTATATAACTAATGTACATGTATTAGGTTATACAAGTGCATATACATACGCGCATGCTTATGTAACCTATTCACAAAAATTCATGAATATATGAATGAATAAGTATCTGTGTAAGTAAAAGTGTAAAAAATGTGTGAGTATATATAACTTATATACACACACAAAATTCATTTTAGAGGATCAGAATGCACATAATTAATATTCATTACCAACAATATACACATATATTGGTATCATAATTTTTTTTAAAAAAACATAATAAATGAATGAGTATAAATGTATTTATAATAAATTAATAAATAAATAAATACATGAACATATATTAAACACTAAAAATTGTTAAATAACAATCTATGTTAAAATACAACGTATAATAAATTCACTTATCTAAGGCATTTAATTTCAAAAAACAAGTAATTGAAATGGAATCATGCAGGCCTGGCCATTGAGTAGCATTTTTTCTGAATTGCCATAAGGCTTCATTCATTTCCAGATATAATGGCCATGGGTCCACCCCTTGGATTCACTTCCATAGGTTCTATAACAGTAAATTTAAAACCATGATCCGGCCATTCATTACAATGCCTTGCCAAAGCATTTGTATCATTTTTTAGTTTAATGTCCCTCAAGTGCTCATAAATACGGGTCTTTAACTTTCTTTCCGTTTTTCCAATACAAAAACAGGTGCATTTGCAACAAAAAGCACAATAAACAACTCTTTCAGTGTTGCAACATTTTCTCTTCAAGGAAACTCTAATGCCATTAATGTTAACTTTCATGCCTTCCATTATATATTGGCAATACTTGCAAGATCCGCATTTTCTCATACCCCATTACTATAAACTTAGGTGTTTTTTTCAAGTATGTTTTTGAGGGACTGATCTTTTCTGTAGACTGCAACAGGTCTTTCTCCTATACATTGTCTGATTTGATTACATGAGGTTAAAATGATCCGGTTCTTCTCTAAGATTCTTAATATGTCACGACTTTCAAGGTTATATGTAGTAACACAAGCACAACGGTAGTTGGTTTCTAATGATATTGAATTTTCTAGACTCGTATTACAACTATTATTCTGTACATTATTATTAAAAAACATTTGTCCATCTACTTCACTCAATGTGTTGTTGTATTGTATACCATCAATCATTAAAATAGATTGAAAAAAAAACCTTTCTCTTTTGTTAACAACCTCCAACATTACATTGTTTACTAAATCACTTGGATACTCTCTTTTTATAAACATTTCTTTTAGTAAATCACACTCATTCAGAAAAGTGTCAAAGCAAGATACCATATGGGCCGCTCTCCCAAATTGACCCTTTACTACCACTCTTTTCTGTTTATAAGGGTGTGCACTGTCAAAATGTAAAAAACTATTAGAATAACATTCCTTTTGATATATTTCTGATACAAATTTTCCTAACTCTTTATCTTTTAATAGTCTAATATCCAAGTATGAAACTTCTTCACCAATGTTGTGGGTGAATTTAAGAAAGGGTGTTGAATTATTAATATAAAATCATCAATAAGGTCCCTTGGACCAACCCAAAAGATGAAAACATCATCCAAAAATCTGACATACATTCTACAATAGTTAAACAAACGTGATTTAAAAACAACTCACTTTTCCCATTGTAGCATCACCATATTAGCATAAAGGCCATCACAAGGGGAACCCATAGCAATACCCACCATCTGAATAAAAAAATCTTTGTTAAAAAAATATACAATTATTTTTTAAAACAAGATCAAACAGTTGTTCGAACACATTGATTCTGGGTTGGGGTATCCCTTTTTCAAGTAAATAGTCACATACCCATTCAACCCCTGTATCATGAGGTATTGAAGTTTAGAGGTCCTTTACATCAATGGTTATGAAGAAGCCACTCTCGTTGAATTCTAAGTTATTGATTCTCTTCAAAAAATCCCAACTATCCCTACATATGTTAGTTTCTATAGCCACATACATTTTTAAGTTAATGTCTAGATATCTAGTTATAGGATAAGTAATAGAACCTCGTCCAGTAACAATAGGACGCATTGGTGGGTCAGACATATTTTTGTGAATTTTAGGCAACCCAAAAATGCATGGGGTAACAGGGTGGTGAACAGATAAAAAATTAAGCTCATCAATTGACAAAGAACCTTCAATAAATAAATCATTCTATTCATTCCTAATCTTGTTATATGTTTGATTCAATTCATTTAAAGAAATTTTTCTATAAGCATCACACATTAAAATTTTTATCATCCTCTCATTATAATCACCTGTGTCCATAATTACAATACCACCGCCCTTATCCGGTTTTATAATTCTTATGTCATTATTGCATCCTAATTTGTTCAAACTGTAAAATTCAGCCTTATTCAAATTAGAAAAATGAACATTTTTATCTAGATTCCTGACATCAACTTCACATATCTTATCAAACATTGCTACAGAAGGATGTAATGGTGGATCATATGTACTCGACGTATGCAGTGGGTTACTAACATGCTCTACAGCTCTAAACAACACATTTAAATTCAGTTTTCTTACAAAGTGGCGAAGATCCACTAATGTACGTGCAGTATCAAAATTCCTCATAGGCACAAAAGTTAAACTTTTGGACAATAAGTCACAATCATTCACATTTACCTCCAATGAAGAGAAATTATATACATTAAAATCACCTTTCATATTTTTTAAAATTGAACAATTTAATACATTATTGACCTGTGCATTCAATTCCATCCTCGACGTCCCCCCTCTGAAAAAATGTTTGACCCCCCGACCTCTGTTCACTGTAAACGAAGCCTGCCCTTGCTGGTTCTGATTGTACCTGTCCCTCAGTCTCTCCGACCTCCTCAATGGGGGAAAGTTCCCTTTGTCCAAAAAAGACTCTTGGTTATTTTCATCACCCATATTGGTCTGTGTATCAGTCCTCCAGACCTGTGACCGGGGTGGATGGGGGTAAGAAGTGTTGTTACCATATTGTGCTCTCTCTCTTTCAATCTTCTTTAATTTTCTACTTTTAATAGAAATAATTTCTTGTTCAATAGTTCTAAACATTCTGTTGTAATCAAAAATATTATTAGAATGAGCCACATACTGTACAATCCTTCTATCCAGTTCTGTAGCTTCTTTTATTAGGTCAGTTAAAAGTAGTTAATTATGCCTAATTACAAGCTCCATATATTCACAGCCGTGCTTGTCAAACAAGCAAAGTAACTCTTTGTGGAAATCAGAACCAGCCACTAAACCTGTGGGAAAGCACCACACACACAAACCCTTTGGTACTAATTTGTGTTTGAAACACTCTCTAAAATAAGCATTATCAAGTTGTTTTTTTTTATTTTTAATAAAATATTATCTAATCTCTGTAGGTTACATTCATAAGTAACAGTACTTACAGGTTCATTGTATGACAAAGTTGTTTCTTCTCCCAACCAGTCATTCATGTTAGTAGGGAAGTTGACATTAGTTTCATTACCACCACGTCCCAGGATTCCCACTCCTCATTTCTTAATACACTGGAAAATATTAGGGTACAACCTAACACCCTAATCATAGGTGATTTCAACTACCCTACCATTAACTGGGAAAACTACTCATGTACCAACTCTTGTGCTCAACGTTTTCTGGAATTCATAAATTCCAATGCCATGGATCAACTTATCCACACCCCACCAGGGGCAGCAATATCCTAGACCTGGTTATTGCCAACATGGGCAACCGGTGCTCCACACCAGAGGTCAATTCCTCGTTGGTCGATCAGACCATAAGCTAATAACTCTAGACATCCACATCCCTCCCCCACCCCCCATTAGGGAAACCACAGTAAAAAATTTCTCCAAAGCCAACTTCACGCTTAAGACAGAAGTGGCAAACTTCACGACACCCATGCTGACGGACAATAGAGGTATGACTGTTGAATCCTACACAAATGCACTTTATAAGCACTTACATGAGTGCATGGATCGTGCAATCCCTAACAGAACCAAGATGCTATCCTCCAAAAAAAGGAAGCCAATCTGGTGGTCCCCTGCCATAAACAAACTCTACAACAGAAGAAAGAAACTGTTGCAAAAAAGAGTAAAATCCCATGATTGGAGAAACTCCCTGGTCAGCTTTATTAAGAAGCTGAGATCCCTCATAAAATCCTCCAAAGCTAGTTATGAAAACAAAATCGCCACTGACTAAATACAACCACAAAGCATTCTATAGCTATGTCAAGAATCTCAATGGCAACACTCAGATTTGCTCTGAGTTACAGCACAATGGCACTAAATATACAGAACCAACGGATATTGCCAACATCCTGGCAGATAGGTTCAGTGCTAACTTTACCCTCTGTCATCCCCTAAAGGGCCCATATCTATACTAGAAGAATACAAAGTTTCTGTAATCACGGCTGCACAGGTAAAAAACACACTATCCAAAGCCAAGAACACAGCATCCATGGGACCTGACGACATCCCAGGCTGTGTTCTACATGAACTACAGAACGAACTGGCACCCCACCTAAGTACCATCTTCAATCATAGCCTCACCTCAGGCTATGTGCCCAGTGAATGGCGCACAGCGAGAGTTATCCCACTCCACAAAGGGGGAGCCACCACAGACCCCGGAAACTACCATCCCATTAGCCTAACGAGCCTGGTCTGCAAGGCTATGGAGCGTATCATCATGGAACTTATAAACAATGACATTGGTAATCTCCAAACTCAGGACCTCACCCAGTTTGGGTTTGTAAAAGGCAGATCATGTCTCCTAAACCTGATAGACTTCTTTGAAGCAGTCACCAAAGCCGTAGATGAGGGTAAGGTGGTTCACACAGCCTATCTAGATCTCGCCAAGTCTTTTGACACCACCCCCCACTCTGGAATTATAGATAAACTCACTAAACTAGGTATAAATCCCTATGTCACAAGATGGGTTGCCAACTGGCTCACTGACAGAACCCACACTGTGAAAGTAGCAGACTCCAAATCCAGCTTCAGACCAGTGACAAGTGGAGTACCACAGGGTTCAGTCCTGGGTCCTCTCCTGTTTGGTATCTACTTCTCTGAAGTACAGGCCAACACAGAAGGTCTTTGGCTAACGAAGTTCACAGAAGACTGCAAACCAGGAGCCATAATCAAAACTAAAAAAGATGTGGACATCCTACAAAAGGGCCTTGCTGAGACAGATGCCTGGTGTCAAAGCCATGGCCTCAAGCTCAATGCCAAAAAGTGCACTGTCATTCCTTTTGGTAAAATCTCAGTACTCATGCACTACCACATAGGTGTAGTCTACTTAACACCGAAAGTGTGATAAGAGACCTTGGGACACAGGTGGACAGTAGTCTCTCCTTTGAAAATCACATCACCACAGTAGTCAGGAAATCCTTCTATGTGGCACACCTCATCATAAAAGGTTTCTCATCTAGAAAAAAAAGAGGTCATTGTTCCCCTCTACTCGTCACTCATTAGACCCATTATAGAGTACAATGCCTCTTTTGGTATGTACCTCACTACAACAACTGGAAAGGCCACAGAAATACCTCACAAAGAGGATTACCAGCCTCAAAGAGATGCCCTATGCAGACCGTCTCAAAAAACTGCAGCTTTACTCCGTTGCATATCGCCTACTCAGAGGTGATCTCTGCCTAACACACAAAGCTATGTCAAACCCAGAGCTTTTAGACATGCTCCATTTAAAGAAATCCCAATCCCTACGAGCTACGCGCTCTAGGGGCCTAAACCTCGTCAACACAATAAACAGAACATGCTGGAGGGATAGATTCCTGTCTCAGAGACCTCCCATACTCTGGAACAAACTACCTATCTATATATAAAGCTCCTCATTAGTACTCTTCAAGAAAAATCTTGATGATTGGATGGGAGATAGGAAATTCACCCCGGGGATCACTTCTGTGGCTCTGCTCGACAGTGGCAAAGGAAAATAATTTTCTTGGGTGGCGAAAGCCAGGGTTACCTTTGGCTAGGCTTATAAGGCCCTAGAGCCAATAGCCTTGTACCTACCTATGAACCTATGAGCGTTTCCTCTAGTGAAACGGCTGTTGTTCTGTAAACGCTGATCAACATTTGTTGCCTGCAGTGCATTAGACCCTCCAGCCTCATTTACACGAACCTCAGTGCCATGCACACTAGAATTAGCGATTCTATCACCTCCTGGTGCTATTCCAGTATTACTGGCATCCAAAAAAAGAAGAAAACGAAGTTCCTTCAATGCCACAGCCACTGGCAGCAGTAGTGACTTCCTGGATGTGTCCTCCATTTGGAGCTGACATCATACGGGCATGCTCAATCTCATCAAGCCTCTGTGTGATCCGTTCAAGTTGTTGAAGTATACAATCGATAGATTCATTTAACGGTGGAAAATAAAGTGGCTGGGAGGATTCCATCCCTTGTACCTCCAAAGCCATAAACAAATAAAACTGTACAAACTGAAAAAAAGCCAAAAAAAAAAGTAAACCAGAATGACTTCATTGGTGAAAAAACGATCCACTTGGTGTATATTATAATACAATGCTCTTTATTAACAACACACACAGAGGAAAAAATAAATAAATAAATGAATAATACTAATCCAAATAGACCAAATCCAAGCACTTTCGTCTCCTGTGTAGGAGACTTTTTCAAGAATAGAGCATGCCCAACAACTGAAAACATTTATACCGTCCTTAATTAAATTTCAAACCAAACAACCAATCATTTTCCGTTTCTACTAATTAATCCATTAGTGTAAGGTGTAATAATTAAAGGTGTAACACAGTAAAATATGCAATAAAATATGCAGTTCTACCACGACCAAACAATGCAAATATTAAAATATGTATGTGTGTACACTGTTTATGCAATACAGCCAGTTATCATGAAATTAAAAAGTATATTATAAAGTATATAACTAATGTACTTGTATTAGATTATACAAGTGCATACACATAAGCGCATGCTTATGTACACTATTCACAAAATTAATGAATATATGAATGAATAAATATCTGTGTAAGTAAAAGTGTAAAAAAATGTGTGAGTGTATGTGTATATAAGTTATATATACTCATTTTAGAGGATCAGAATACACAATTAATATTCATTACCAACAATATACATATATACTGGTATCATAATTTTTTTTTTTAAAAACATAATAAATAAAGGAGTGTAAATGTATTTATAATAAATAAATACATGAACATATTATATTAAACACTAAAAATTGTTAAACAACCTATGTTAAAATACAATGTATAACAAATTCACCTATCCAAGGCCTTTAGTTTCAAAAAACAAGTAACTGAAATGGATTTTGTGTGTGTATATAAGTTATATATACTCACACATTCTTTACACTTTTACTTACAGAGATACTTATGCCGCGGTGGTACGGCGGTAGCGTTGTTACCTCACAGCAAGAGGTTCTCCTGTTCGATTCTCGGCTGGGCTTGGGAGTGCCTTCTGTGTGGAGTCTGCATGTCCTCCCCGCGGTTGGGTAGCGTTCGAAAGACATGCGTGCATAAATGAGTGTGCCTTCGTTGAAAATTGGGCGTCGAGCTGGCACCTCGGTGTTTCGTAAAAATCTGCCAATCATTAGCAGACCGGAGTTCTGCTGTGGCGACCCCTTACCGGGAAAAGCCGAAAGACTAACAAAAAAACTTACACAGATACTTATTCATTCATATATTCATGAATTTTTGTGAATGGGTTAAATAAGCATGCACATATGTGTATGCACTTTTATAACCTAATACAAGTACATTAGTTATATACTTTTTAATATACCTTTTAATTTCATGATAACTGAAACAGAAAATGATTGGTGTTTTGGTTTGAAATTTAATTAAGGATGGTATAAATGTTTTCAGTTGTTGGACATGCTCTATTCTTGAAAAAGTCTCCTACACAGGAGACAAAAGTGCTTGGATTTGGTCTATTTGTATTAGTATTATTCATTCATTTATTTATTTTTTCCTCTGTGTGTGTTGTTAATAAAGAGCATTGTATTATAATATACACCTAGTGGATCATTTTTTCACCACTGAAGCCATTCTGGTTTACTTGTTTTTTTGGCTTTTTTTAGTTAATACAGTATAAATAAAAATCTTTATGAGGTATTTGCTTTCCACAAGTAATGCAGTTATTAACTTTTACTGACATCGGCAAGGAGCAAGAAAAAGTTTCCCCAATGGGGTACTTAGCTTTAAGTTGAAGACTTTGGTTCTGAAACTCGAAATCGAAAATTTCAGGAGTCTGCCGACTGGCACTTGCGAACTGCTTCTGCTTCGGGCACTGTATGGCAAGAAAGACTGATGTAATGGCGTCGGCTGCATGTTTTATACCCCTGACGACCTGACGTCATGGAAGAAGGGACAGCAACCGACGTAGGACACAAGACTTTGTTAATCAGGCCGACTGAGGGCAACCTGCCAGCAGATTACCCAAATGTAATGACTGCAACAGTGAAACACAAAGAACATCTGGTAGAAACAAATGACTGATTTGGAGGATGAGGAATGACACCCCCTGGAAAGGAGGAATTTCCTCCCACTGCCATCTGTAACCTTGCTGAATGATTTTCAGATCAGAATCCCCCACTGCAATCTGTAACCTTGCTGAATGATTTTCAGATCAGAATCCCCCACTGCCATCTGTAACCTTGCTGAATGATTTTCGGATCAGAACCCATTTGTATAAAACTATCTGCTGCCAAGGAGAAAATGGAGATTCAGACCTTTTGGAAGAAAAGGGGGCGAGGGAGGGGTTAACAAAGGTCTCTTGAACAGTCATTCAATCTTGTTGGACTGTCCTTGAGTTTGGGAGGTTCAAAACTTTTTGCAGCCCCCTTGTCACTTCTTAAACATCCGTTTACTTGTATTTTGTTGAGACTGTTAATTCTGCTTTTTGACAAAACTGAATGACAAAAAAGAAAATCCCTTGGAAACTTTAGAAAAGGAGGGCTGAAACATCTTAGAGAATACCTAGATCAGCTTGCCTTCTTCAATCACATTATTTGATCACCTCTACTGCAGGGAGGCCAAAATCTCTATCCAAAAGGAAATTTAAAATATCATTTGTAACACCATCTGGGAGGTTCTGAGAGTGCAGCCATGCAGACTTCCTCATAACAGTACCAATGACCATAGCCCTGGAAGAAATATCAACACAACTATACACAAACTGTAAACAGTGAGTTGTGGCCTGTGCAGTTGCTGTTGCTTGAGGACTGATGTCAGGTCGTCAGTAGTATAAATGCAGCCAACGCCATTACATCAGCTTTTCTTACCCTAACCTGTCAGGATCCCCCAAGTAGGGGTCCAGGTTCTGGTGGAAGAAACCTCACCACTGGAAAATAAATACCAATAAGTCCCATGTAAGGAAGGGCGAACAACAAGTTAGAAAGGTAATAAAAGGAGAAGAAAAAGGGATGGAGGGAGGGAAACCAGGACTGCAACAGTGAATACACTCGAACATCTACATTTATGGGAAGTGCACACAACTGTACTATGTTCTTCGTGTTTCACTGTTTCAGTCATCACATTTGGGTTAATTCCCAAAGCTGAGGAAAAGGTTGGAGGCAGTCAATGAAACTAGGGACTGGCTAGGATGTCCTGCAAGACTGCAGAGGCAAACCCTGCCCTGGATTTGGAGAACAGGGGCAGGTGGTAATGCTTGGTAAAAGTGTGAACAGATGTCCAGGTGGCAGCCTCCAGGATGTCCCTGGGGGGACTCCTCTGAGGAAAGCTGCAGAGGTGGAGGCTGCTCTGGTGGAATGTGTCCTGACCCCGTTTGTAGCAGAAATGGATGCAGTGTGCTATCCATTTAGAAATGGTTTGTTTGGAGATGGCTTTGCCTTCTGCCCCGGTAGCAAAGCTAGCCAGCAATTGATCAGACTTTCTGAAGGAGTTAGTCCTGTCTAGATAGAATCTGAGCTGTCTGTGCACATCGAGAGAGTGAAGAATCCTTTCCCCTTTGTTCTGGTGATTAGGAAAAAAGGTGGGCAAATGAATGGATCGGTTGAGAGCCACACTGGACACCACCTTGGGCATGAAGGACGGGTTAGTTCTGAGGCATACCCTGTCTGCATGGATGATGATGAAGGGTTCCACAGCCATGAGTGCCTGCAACTCAGAGACTCGTCTGGATGAAGTGATGGCCAGAAGAAATGCTGTCTTCCAGGAGAGAAATTTTAGCTCTGCAGAAGAAGCTGGTTCGAAAGGGGGCAGGGTGAGCCTTTCCAATACAAAGTTAAGGTTCCAAGCTGGTGTTGGTGCCCTTTTGGGTGGCCTCAAGTTGCTAGCCCCTCTTAGGGGCTGTCTGATTAAAGGGTGTGAGAAAAGAGGCTGCTCAGTGGGAAAATGATAAGAAATAGCAGAGGCATGATTTTTTTATAGAGGAGAAAGAGAGGACACTGTGTAGTAGGTCATTAAGTAATCCAGGATGAGAGGGAGGGAGGGCTGTGCTGTATTGGCTCCCTTAGCCTGGATCCAGGTGCAGAACCTTTTCCATTTATCAGCATAAGACTTTCTGGTGCTAGGACGTCTGGCCTCATGGATAATATTCAGAACCTGTTTACTGAGGTTGGCAGATTGGTTCGGGGTTGGGGAATAAAACAAGCTGCCAAACTGAGTGTCTGCAATTGGAGATGTATGAATTCCCCTTTTCTCTGGGTCAGGAGGTTTGAAATCTGAGGAAGATGCCATGGAGGTAGCAAGGACAGGCTGCGCAGCTAGGGGTACCAGTGGTGCCAGGGCCAGTCTGGAGCTATAAGAATGGTCCTTGGTTTTTCCTCCCTTATTTTGAGCAGTACCCTGGGGATGAGAGGTAGGGGAGGAAAGGCATAGACTGATAGACTGACCCAGGGGAAGGACAGGGCATCCACCTTCCAAGCCATGCAGTGATGCTCCCTGGTGCAGAATTTGCTGAACTGATGGTTGGTGTGGGAGGCAAAGAGGTCGACCTTCAAGGTTCCCCATTTCTGAGTTATTGGGGTGAAGGCACTTCTGTTGAATTGCCACTCATGTGGGTCCAGAAGATTTCTGCTTAATTGGTCTGCCAGAGAGCTGAGAGATCCTGGTAGGACTTGTGCTAACAGATGTAGTTGCATGGCAGAGGTTGTGTGCCAAAGGGTCATGGCCAGCCTGCATTGAGGCTAGGAATGAGTCCCTCCCTGCTTGTTAATGTATCACATCACAGTGGTGTTGTCTGTTTTGATCAGGAGAGCCCCTGGAGAGAGAAGGGGCTTGAAAGCTATCAAGGTGTGCTGCACAGACATCATCTCTTTTTGACTGATGAGCAGAGGGATTTGCTGTGGGCTACATTGGCCCTGTATGCACCTACCGTCCAGGTGTGCACCCCAAGCGTAGTCTGATTAGTCTGTGGTGAGGGTCTGGGTGGCGGGGGGGTGGGGAGAAAGGCATTCCCTTGTTGTGGGAGCATGCTGTTGCCCACCAAAGAAAGTATTTTCTGAGGCAAGGAATTATAGGTAGAAGTGTTTCCAGGTCTTGAGAGTGTTGGCACCAAAGGATCTTTAGGTACCATTGAAGTTTCCTCATATGCAGTCTGGCATATGGAATGAATAGTATGCAAGATGCCATGAACGCCAGAGCTTGCAGGATCTTCCTTGCAGTTAGCTGGGGCCTGGTGGCTAGTTGAGAGAAGTAGGCCGTCAAGAAATTTTTTTCTCTGGAGTAAAGTATGCCATCTGGGAAGCTGTGTCCAGACCTGCTCCCAGGAAAATTATCCTTTGGGTGGGCATCTGTTTGGATTTCTTTCGTTGACTGTGTACCCTAGGAAGGTTAGTAGGGTTTTACAAAAGCCAGGTGCTTGAGCAGCTTCTCCTGGCTGTCTGCCTGAATAAGACAGTTGTCTAAGCATGGGTAAATCTGAATATTTCTTTGTCTGCAAAAGGCAATGGCCAGAGCCAGACATTTTGTGAAAACTCTGGGAGCAGTAGATAAGTCAAAGGGAAGCGCAGAGAATTGAAAGTGTTGAGATCCTGTCCTGAAGCTTAGGTATTTCCTGCATGATTTCCTGATAGGAATGTGAAGGTAGGCCCCTTTTAGATCTAGGGTGGCTAGCCAAGCGCCCTTGGAGAGCATGGGTAGCAGCAGCTGAAGGGTGAGCATTCTGAATTTTGGGATCACCACAAAGGTGTTTAGAATGGGTAGATCGAGGATGGGACGCCAGGTGCCCTCTTTTCTGGGCACCAGAAAAAGTCTGGAGTAGAAACTTTGGCCTATATGTTCTGCAGGAACATGCTCTACTGCCCTCACACAGAGCAGGGAAAGGATTTGCTTTTGAACCTCTGCCCACTGATTTGGTGGTAAATCTGGGAACCCTTTTGGGGTTGGAAGGGTGTGGAATGAAAATCTGTATCCCTGAAACTCAATGTTCAGAACCCACTGGTCCTTGGTAATGGTTTCCCAGGTGCTTGAGTGAAAGGAGAGTTTTCCTCCTAGAGGTAAGTGAAGGTGGGCAGAGGGAAGGGTGGAGGAGGTGAGTCATTGTGAGTTCTTACCATAAGGGGGTGGCTTAGAACTCCCTGGTTTTGAAGTGGAAGTAGTCCACTGCTTAGATCTCTGCATTCCCTGGGGCTGCTGTCTGGGGGGGTTCTGCTTCCACAGGGCCTAGGCTGGGCCAGTTTACTGGGAGCAGGAAATTACCAGTGTTTGGAGGGACAATGCCTGTGAACCTAGGGGGCTGGACCTGCACAAAATCCTTAACTGTTTGCATAGATTTTGCTTTTTCTTCCATATTTTTTAAGACCTCTTCTGCCTTAGTGCCAAATAAATGATCTTTGTGCAAAGGGACATCCAACAATTTAGATTTGACATGATCTGGCAGGGGCTGTTCCTTAAACCACGGATGCCTTCTAATGACAGATCCAGTGACTTCTGCCCTGCAAGAAGCTTCTAAGGCATCAAAACCACAAGGTGCAAGGTTTATTTAGTTACTTGACTTGCAAAATGCATTAACTCTTGTAAATCTTTATGCATTAACTCTTTTAATCTTTAGATTCTGCCCAAGCAGGAAAGGAAAACATTTTTTGTTAAGGAGTTCCAAGGTATGTTGCTGAAATTTCAGCATATGGAACTGGCAATTTTGTGCCCTGATAGCAAGAATAGCTGAGGTGTATACTTTCTTATCCCGTCTGTCCAATGCTCGGGAATCCCTGCTGGAGGGGGTGGGATTCTTACAAGTGGTTGCTTTAATCCCTTTTGGATCCTGAGAAATAACCTCAGGGCCAGTTGTAGGATTTTTAAAAAGATATTTGTGAGAGTCAGGGACTCTATAGTACCGACATGGTTTTCTGGGAGCAGGAGGAAGGGCATCAGGAGATAAACTGGATTCGAGGAAAACATCCTCTACAACTTCCAGGACTGGGGGGATGGCCAAGGGTCTGTGTTGTGGAAGATCTAGGAATTCACAGAGTCTCTGTTTAGAGGGTAGTCCTGACTCTCCCATTGGAAATGCTCCCTTAAGGTATGCAGGGTTTCCTGTTTCCCCAAAGGAAAAAAATCCTCTGGGGGGAGAAGAAAAAGATATGGAATCCTCTGCATCGGAATCCTCTTAAGTGGAGAGGGGTTGCATGTCTTCATATTCAGATGCATCAGATTCATCTGACTCTTGTTCAGACAAAACTACAGGGGACAGATCTCTTTTCCTTTTGGAGGTGGTAGCTTGGCTTCCCCTGATCAGCATAAGGTCTTCTGCCATTTTAAGCATTTGAGATTGAGGCAAGGTATCAGGAGCTTGAGTGTGGGTCATCGGTTTCTTGGGTGTGGTTCATACCCTGGGCCTAAGAAACTCGGTAGTTTTAGAAAGAATGGTAGTCGTGAAAGAAGATGTCGGTTTGTGTCGAGATTTGGTAGAGTTTTGCAGCACAACGGACTCCAAAAGGGTCTTGGTAGAGGCCTGTGAATCAACAGAAGCAGGCATCAGGGGCTGCGAAAGCACCTCATTGAGTACCGGAGAACTGAAGACTAGCTTAATGGAAGCGTCGTCGGTAGGTTTGGAGCTCTGCGGTCGGTCTCTGTCTTTATCTTTACGTTTTTTTCGGAAGATCTGCTGTCGGACGGCTTACTGAAGCCATATCGGAATTCAAGGACTGTAAGCGAAAATATCTGGCTACAATAAGGGCCCGACGACAGATAGTTCTGGCTTTGAACAATGCACAGAAGCGACAACGAGGGACGTCGTAAGAGTGGAAGTCTCGGTGTGGTACTTGTTTTCCACAGGCGAGACAATTATTAACTTTTTCTGACATCGGTTAGTGCAAGAAAAAAGGATCCCCAATGGGGTACTAGCTTTAGAAGACTTCAACTTCAATTCAGTAGACAAAAACCTCAGGTAGCAGCCAACCGGCACTTGTGTGAACTGCTTCTGCTTCAGGCTTCACAGCAAGAAAGACTGATGTAATGGTGTCGGCTGCCTTACTTTATACTATTGATGACCTGATGTCAGTCCTCAAGCGACAGCAACCAACACAGAAACACTAAGTCTCTGGTATTCGGGCCGGCAGAGGGCTACTCTGGCAGGGATAACCCAAATGTGATGACTGCAACAGTGAAACACGAAGAACATCTGTATTTCTCCCTGTATCTTCCCATTCAGATTCAGAATCTTGAATATCTTCAGGAAAAGAAGTATCCCTCTTTCGTTTACCATAACGAAAGACTGGCAGACTGAATTAAACTTTGAGCCACACTTAATAAAATTAGAAGTTATGTACTCACCATAACGTTCCATCTGAGTAGGTGGATTCATTTGTCTGCAACCTGTGGGTTATGGATCCGATATCGGATCCGAACCGGCATGGTTTTACCAGCTATGGATCCGAGCTCCTAGCTCCTCCCCTCACCCATAATGCCCTGCTCTCCCTACATGACCTCAGATCAAGTTTGCCCTGAATCAAAATACCCTGAAAGGGGTAACATATAATATGCAGGAAACTGACAAGGCCAGGGGGATAGGAGGGCGGGATGGTTGCAGACAAATGAATCCACCTACTCAGATGGAACGTTATGGTGAGTACATAACTTCTAAATCTGAAGTAGGAGATTCATTTGTCTGCAACCTGCGGGACAGAGTCCCCAACTACCTGAATCTTGGGCGGCCGTCATGGAAGGATATTCCGGAGCACCGCGGAGCCAAAGGATGCTCTACCTCTACATGTGATATCCAGCTTGTAATGAGAAATAAAGGTATGGGATGAAGCCCGAGTGGCTGCTGAACAAATGTCATCCAGAGGAATCCTAGCCTTAAAGGCCGCTGAGGTAGAAACTGACCGAGTTGAATGGGCATGGACTCCCTCCGGTGCGGGCCTCCCAAAGGTTTGATACGCTAGAAGAATACACTGTGAAATCCAGCGAGACAAGGATACTTTGGAAATTGGCTTACCCAGATTAAATTTGGCAAAGGAAATGAATAATTGGTCGGATTGCCTATGACCAGCTGTCCTGTTAAGATAAAAACGAAGCTGCCTGTGAACATCCAAGGAATGCAGCTTGTATTCACCCTTGTTTTGATATTTAGGAAAGAAAACAGGGAGGTTAATGGACTGATTAATATTTGCTTCTGAGGCCACCTTAGGAAGAAAGGAGGGATTGGTCCTGAGGTATACGCGGTCCGGATGGAAAATCAAGTAAGGAGGCTTTGAAGATAAGGCTTGAAGTTCCGAAACTCTTTTGGCCGAAGTAATGGCCACTAAGAAAGCAGTCTTAAAGGATAAAAATTTAAGATCTACTGTGGCCGCAGGTTCGAATGGAGGAGCGGTCAAGGCCTGAAGAACCAAGGACAGATCCCAAGGAGGAACTGCTTGCTTGACAGGGGGCCTAAGGAGAAAGGTGCCTTTAAGGAAGACTTTACACAATTTGCAGACATAAGTGGTCCAGAGTCATGACCAACATGATAGTGAGAAATAGCCGCAGGCTGCACTTTGACCGTGGAAATACTGGCACCATCATTAAAAAGAGTGGTGAGGAAGTCTAGCACCAGAGGAAGGGGAACCGTGAAGGGATCTAGACCTTGCCGCTCCGCCCAAATGGAGAACCGTTTCCATTTACTGCGGTAAACTTTTCTGGTAGATGGCTTATGAGCCGCTACCAAGATGGCTTTAACGGGAGACGAGATACCGGGAGTCCTAATTAGAAGTGGAACTGGAGCAGCCAAGCCATTAGCTTCAGGTTGTCCAGATTCGGAGTTGGTAGGTTCGATGGATGCGAAATCAGATCCGGAATGGGATCTAGAATCCAAGGTGGATTCACCGAGTGAGACCTTAGGAAAGGGAACCAGATCTGTCGAGGCCAGAATGGGGCAATGAGGATCATTCTGCACCCCAACCGAGAGGCTTTCTGAAGAACTTGGAGCATCAGAGGCAAAGGGGGGGGGGGTAAGCATAAAGAAGACCGGGAGGCTAAGCATGCACCAGAACGTCTCTCGGGAAATCCCCTGGAGGAGGGATTAGAGCGAAAAAACTGTCGCACTTGGTGTTTGAGGGAGACGCAAAAAGATCGCAACAAGGAGCTCCCCACCGTGCGAAGATACGTTTCGCTACTTGAGCATTGAGAGACCACTCGTACGGGGAGAGAATGGTGCGACTGAGCTTGTCCGCAAGGATGTTGGACTGACCCGGAATATGCGTTGCGATGAGAAAGTGGTTGGTGGAGATCGCCCATTCCCACACTCTCATGGCTTCTCGACATAAGGGATAAGACCTGGTTCCCCCCCGTTTGTTGATGTACCAGACTACCGACATGTTGTCTGACTGAATCGCAATTGTTCCCAGGGGAAGAAAGGCCTGAAGTGCTCGCAACGTCAAGAGCACTGCTCTCATCTCTAGAACATTGATATGCAGGGAGGTCTCTGAGTCGCTCCACGTGCCTTGGACTGTCCTGCCTGCAAAATGCCCCCCCCCACCCGAGGCGGGAGGCGTCCGTGGTCACCGTGGCGAGAGGGGGAGAAGCACAAAAGGGGCGGCCTCTGTGGAGATCCTGTGAATGGAGCCACCACAAGAGGGACCGCTTGCAAGCCTTGCTGATCGCGATGGGATGATGCATAGGTAGAGCAAGGTAAGACCACTGAACTTGAAGTGTCCACTGAAGGACCCGCATGTTGAATCTGGCGAGTGGAAGAAGAGATATTGCTGCCGCCATAGACCCTAGAGCCCTCAGGACCAATTCCGCCGGAACAGAGCTGGAGTGGAGGATGGCCCGCACCTGGAGTCTCAGATTCTGAACTCTGTCGGTTGTGAGGAAGGCTCTTAACTCCCTCATGTCTAATCTGGCACCTATAAAATCTATCAACTGAGAAGGGGTCAGATTGGATTTTGCTACATTTATCGTGATGCCCAGGCGGGGAGCTAGATGAAGAAAGGAGTCTCGCGCCAATGATAGTAGATGCCTTGTTGGGGCGGTAAGAAGCCAGCCGTCCAGGTACGGCAAGACCTGCACCCCCTGAAGCCTCAGGTGGGCCGCAACTACTGCTAATACTTTGGTGAACACCCTGGGGACTGTGGTGAGACCAAAGGGAAGGACCCTGAACTGGTAGTGACTGGCTCCCAGCCGGAAGCGAAGAAACCTCCTGGAACGTCTGTCCATTAGTATGTGGTAGTATGCATCCTTGAGGTCTATAGAGCACATCCAGTGATTCACTCCCAGAAGGGGGAGGATGGATTGCAAAGTGACCATCCGGAACTTCTCTTTGGGAACAGCCAGGTTTAACAAGGACAGGTCTAAAATAGGTCTTAGGTCCCCCATCTTTTTTGGCACTAAAAAGAACCTGGAGTAGAACCCAGATCCGATCTGGTCTGGGGGGACGGGCTGGATGGCTCTTTTCCCCAGCAGATGGCCAATTTCTGCCGAAGCGGCCTCCCACTGACCGGGTGGAACGTCGGGGAGGGATTTTAATTTTGGAATGTGATGAAAGCGGATCTTGTATCCTCTAGATATAATGTGGAGGACCCAGCGGTCTGATGTTATCGACTCCCATGCCGCTAGGTGCTCCGAAAAACGTCCCCCGACTGCCTCCAGAGTGGAGCAGTTGGGCAACCCCTCAGGGCTGCTGCGTGGGCCGTTCAGAGAAAGGTTCTCTGGACCCGACATTCCTGGGAGCCCCGCTGCCCCTGGGGCAGCGTCCTCCCTGTCCTCCTCTGCCACGGAAGGGCTGGTTGTCCGGAGCGGGTTGGGATTGCTGCGACTTCCAGAACCACATCTTCTTCTGGCCCTTTTGGTTCCTAGAGTAGGACCTCTGGGGCACAGAGAAGCGGATTCCGACGGCAGACAGCGTCTTCCCGTCCTTCTCGCTCTGGGTCAAGGTGTCGCGAACCATTTTGCCAAAAAGGGCAGAACCATCAAAGGGGGCGTTTGCGAAGGACGCCTTGAAGGGCTCGGTGAAATCGCAATGACGGAGCCAGGCCTGGCGTCTAGTGACTAGGCCTACTCCTGCGGCTCTAGCGGCTCCCTCAGTAGCATGGGACAGCAACCGCATAGAGGTATTTGTCACAGATCGGAGAGTGGCCATACGGGTGGAGTGCAAAAGTTTGTCCTCCTCCGACATGGACTCTGTGGGGGATGCAGCGTATTCTTTAATCAGATCGCGCTGCATCCTGGTAACATGTGCCAAGTAGTTGAGCGCCCTCACTGAGAAGGTCGCCGAACTAAACATTCGCTTCCCCAAGCGGTCCATCATCCGAGACTCCTTGCTCGGAGGATGGACTGAAGGACTCTCCTGTGCGAGTTCCTTCTTGGTGGCTGCTGCCTTCAACATGGCATCTACCGGAGGCCCCTTACTCCAATGGGCACGGTCTGCAGGGGGGCTAAGGATTCTGTCTGGCCTTTTGGGGATTGGCTCCACGGTGTCCGGTTCCTTCCACGCCCTGGTGGTAATAAGGTCCACCTGGGGGTCGGCAGGAGGGGACACCCAAGAGGTAGAAGGGCCCGCTTTGAATGCCTCCAAGAACACGGACTCGTCCGAGGAAGACTTTGGGGCAGACCACCCCCTCCTTATGCGAAGCATTTCCATGATGTCTCCAAAGGAGACATCCTCGGGGGGGTGATCTTGGGGAGCCTTCCCCTTCCTCCAAATCCGTGTCTTCAGTTAAAGACTCGGGGGAGTCTATGTGCCTCCTTTTACACGTATGCTTGCGAGGGGCTTCCTCGGGGGGGCTGTCCGAGGAGCCCTCGCAAGCAGTGTCTTGTTCCAAAGGAACAGCTTGAGGCAATGAAGCGGGCTGTCCCAGTGGCCGGATGGTGGAAGCCTGACCCAGTGCAGATGGAGCGTGGGACGGAGCCGAAGCAAGTGTCGGGGGTCCGGAAGCCCTCAACAGAGCCCTCTCCACTACATCAAAAGCCGAGGGGGAGCCAGCCTCGACCAAAGGATCCGAAAGTCGGCTCCCCCTCGGATCCGAAGAGTGGATCGGAGCCGGCCCCGAGACACTTGGATCCGAGGGACCAGTGCGCTCCGACACAGACGGCGCCGAAGGCACACTGAATCCCCCGGATCCGAAGCTAGGCTCCGAGAGGTCGGATCCGAAACACTCGAGGGCAAGGTCGGATCCGAAGTACCTAGTACTATCGGCGCCGACCCACCCCCGGCTCCGAAGCTGCCCGGCTCCGAACGCTCCGAACCCGGGTAGCGGGTTGGAGAAGGAGCTATAGGCTTGAAAAATGGGGTCGAGCTCCCCCCCAGAGGGGGGGGGGGGGAGGCAGGAGAACTCCCATCTGCATCTGGGCCTGGATGAACCTTCTCATCATCTGGTCCAGATCGGCGTCAGAAAGAGAATAAGTGAATCTCGAAGAGGCTACCGAGGTAGGCCTTGAGTGCCTCCTCGATAGCCTCGACGGAGATCGGGTCTCCTCCTCCTCAGGCCCCGGTGAAAAGCAGACCGGAGCCGAGGGGGGGGGGAGCCAGTAGCCAAGGAGGCCAGAGGAGAAGCCCGCTTAGCTGGCGGGGCCGAAACGGAGGTCTCGGCCTGCCGCTTGTGGTGCTTCTCCCTCCGGTCCTTTTTTCTTGCCTCTCTCTCCTCCAACCCAGTAGCGGGAGGTTGAGTCCCAGGTGGAGGAGGGAGAGCAGGAGCGGCGGGAACCGAAGCCACGGTTCCCACCACAGGAGCGGGAGCCGAAGCCGAGTCCGGGGGCAGAAGTCCCGCCAGGACCAGCTTCGACCTCTGCTCCTTCAATGCCCTGGGGTTGAACCCTGCACAAATGGAACATCCAGAAGTGAGGTGTTCAACCACAAGGCATTGAACGCACCGAGTGTGGCCATCAGCAGGGGATAGCTTATGGCCACATTCGGAGCACTTGGAGAAAATTGCCTTAGGGGCTTCTGACATGGTAAAGTCTTTTTTTTTTTTTTTTTTTTTTTTAACAAAAAACAAAAGACAGAGAAACTGGTACTAAATTAGTACACACACACAAGGCCCCACACAAAACACTCACACAGAAACTGCGACCAGCGAGGGGAGGGTAAACTAAAGTTCTTAAAATTAAGAATTTTAAGCTAAAACTAACAAATTATGAAAGGGAACCTAATACAATCACTCAAAAAACACTATAACTATTGAATAAAACGCTTTCTTTGAATACAAAAATCACTTAGCTGAAGAGCTCAGAATCCAAGACCTGGTTACCAGCGCGGCAAACTAGATCTGAGGTCATGTAGGGAGAGCAGGGCATTATGGGTGAGGGGAGGAGCTAGGAGCTCGGATCCATAGCTGGTAAAACCATGCCGGTTCGGATCCGATATCGGATCCATAACCCACAGGTTGCAGACAAATGAATCTCCTACTTCAGATCTACTCCTTATCCAAAGAAATTTGAGGAGCAGTAGATACATGCTTAACTTTTAGTTTATTTTTGATAGGAAAAAGGGGGCAACCTTGTTACTAATGGCAGTAGCAGCTTCCCCAGAAATGACTACAGAATTCTGACACAACAGTGAAACCGTCCTTGTTCCCTCTCTCCGGACTGACAAGATTCTCTCTCTCATGCTCACTGAGGGGACCCCAACAGCCGTACAGGACGTTGCCAACACCTGGACCTTAGTGGATGTGGGAGCTACAGCAGAGTGATCCGGGGTAAAACATGAGTGGTCTGAGGTATACAAAATGGCCACAGCATAGTCACCCACATGTAGCTGAGGCAAACTGCAAGCTTGCTGTAAAGGCAAAAGCTGTCTACTTAAGATTTTTTCTTTCTGCAGCTGGAAGAAAGACGGACTGTGGGAACAGTAGTCTGGTCCATGGTCAAGCTGAAAATTGTGACATTTTTGGGGGGAAAACAAGCTGGAAATGTTGGTAAACACTACCAGTCTAAAAAAGTTACTTTTCTGAAAGAAAAACACAGTACAAAAGCAGTTTAAAACACTATGCCAGCCCTACAAAAGTAAAAGATGCATAATCAATTTCTCCACAGAAAAAATATTTTCAGTTATGTTACACCACTTTTAATCTGACAGGAAAAACAAGCTCTCCATTTAAAAGTATATAACAGTCTTAGGACCATCAGTTAAAACAAAACAAAACTCTCCTAGTTTTAAAATAACATTTATGAAGTGGAAAGTGACAAAACAGCAAAGCAAATAACAAAATGGAAGCTATTTTTAACCAAAGGGAACTTTTCTGACCAGCAAAGAAACTGCACAAGCAGACCATAGACCCCCGAAAGGCCCAGTGAAGTGTACACTTCGGCGGCAGTACAGCTCAGCTCGAGCTGCCTGACAGTTTGGGCAAGTGGAAGGGGCCCTAAAGCTTTGGAAGACAGCCGGTTGTTATATCCTTGGCAGGACATAATCCATATAACAGACTATTACAGCAATGACCAATAAGATGAACATCTGAGTATCCTTTCTGAAGGTCCTTGTTCTATGAAGACAGACCCCGAAGACAGACCCCGAATTGCCTGTGAACATCTACAGCATGCAGTTGACAGTCTCCGTTGCTGGCATGACTTGGAAAGAAAATTGGAAGATTAATAGGATGGATAAGATTAGATTCTGAAGGCTCCTTATGAATGAATGCTGGGATTGGTTCTCAAGATGATTCCATCCTTTGAAAGGTAAAGGTAGTTTGCCACAGAGAATAGTGTGTGTAACTCAAAACTGTTGGGAGGTAACACTAAAGCTAGAAGAGTGTTGTCCATGACAAGAAATTTAACACAGCAGAGGTAGCTGGCTCAAAAGCATGACTTCCAGAACCAAATTAGGGTCTCAAAGAGGAGGAGGAGGAGTAAGGTCTTTAAATGGTTAATCAAGGAGGAATATTTCCCTACTAAAAGCCTTGCAGCTTATGAGACTCTTTTTTAAAGAGTTTTGGAACGCTGGGTTAAAATTTGAAACAGAAGCTAGCAGAAAGTATAGTTGTGTACACTTACCATAAATATAGATGTTTGAGTGTATTCACTGTTGCAGTCATCACATTTGGGTTATCCTGTCAGGGGTAACCCTCAGTTGGTCCGAATACCAGAGGCTTAGTATTTCTGCATCAGTTGCTGTCGCTCCAGGACTGATATGGAATCAAACAATCCCTGCACGAACGACATGTGCACGGCCAAACAACAAAATCAATTCCAAAAGAAAAAGACCAGCACCCGACTTCTGTATCATAGGCAATCCTATTTTATTTCAAAATGAAACAGCAAAAAATGTAACCGTACACCAACATGGTTGTACCGGTTTCGGCAAAGCTGAGGATGGCTTTGCCGAAACCGGTACAACCATGTTGGTGTACGGTTACATTTTTTGCTGTTTCATTTTGAAATAAAATAGTATTGCCTATGCTACAGGAGTCGGGTGCTGGCCTTTTTCTTTTGGAATTGCTCCAGGACTGACGTCAGGTTGTCAGTGGTATAAAATCAGGCAGCTGACGCCATTACATCAGTTTTTCTTGCCCCAACTGTCAGGAACCACCAAACAGGGAGCTAGGTTATGGTGGAAGAGCACCACCAGTAGAAAGTAAATACTAAAAAATAGAAGTTATGTTCTTACCATAACGTTCCATGTTAGTTGTCTTCTTCTCGCCTTCTTCTTGCTGGATGGGTTCGGAGCCGACCTCGGCCCGACTGCCACTCTAAAAGCTCGAGAGTTGGTTCCACCGGCTCGAGGCTCCCCTTATATCCCACAATGCTAGGCAAGAGTTACCTCAGATCTCGTTTGTAAACTAACCCAGCTTATGTCAATAACAGTATAACTGTAAAACAGAATCCACCTCTAACAGCAGGAAGAAACGGGGTGACCTATATCCTGAAACAAGAAATATGCATAATAGCATATGACTAAGAAAGAGGTGGTAGAAAGAGAGGTCACGATCACAACTCCTCTAGGTCTGTCCAGGCCAGGGGAAGGAGGGTGGGGCCTTAAGAAGAAGCGAGAAGAAGACAACTAACATGGAACGTTATGGTAAGAACATAACTTCTATATGTTAAGTTGTCTATCTCGCCTTCATTCTTGCTGGATGGGACCGCCCCTAGCACCTTGTCCCGGTGGCCTAACGGAACAGACTCCTGAGAACAGTGGAACCAAAATTAGCTCTATGCCTAGAAGCTAAATCCAACTTATAATGGGAAATAAAAGTGTGAGGAGTAGCCCAAGTAGCCGCTGCACAAATGGTGTCAATAGGCAGTCTGTCTTGGAAGGCTAGAGAAGTAGCCAAAGCTCTGGTGGAATGGGCTTTAGGTTTATTAGGCAGTTTTGGTGTCTAATCTCATAAACAAGGGTAATCAGAGATGTTAGCCATCTGGATAAAGATACCTTTGAAACTGGAAGTCCCTTTCTGCTTTCCGCATAGGAGACAAACAGCTGATCAGATTTTCTGAATTGTTTCGTCCTGTCCAAGTAGTACCTTAATTGACGATGAACATCCAGGCAGTGTAATTTTTGTTCAGACCTATTTGAATACTCTGGGAAAAAGACAGGGGCGTCAATGCTTTGGTTTAGATTTGATGTTGAAACCACCTTAGGCAAAAAGGACGGGTTAGTTCGTAAGGAAACTCTGTCCTTATGGAACAAAAGAGAAGGAGAACGACAACTGAGTGCTTGAAGTTCTGAAATTCTTCTAGCTGATGTGATAGCCACCAGAAAGAGAGTTTTCCATGATAATAATTTCAAGGAACATGAAGCTGCAGGTTCGAAAGGGGAAAGAATCAAGGAAGCAAGAACTAAATTTAGGTCCCAAGGAGAAGGAGGATTTCTTATAGGAGGTCTGAGAAGAAAAACTCCTTTCAAAAAGGCTTTGCAAAGTTTGTGGGACATTAGGGCAGATTCAGAAATGCCCACATGAAAATTAGAAATAGCTGCCAACTGAACCTTAAGAGTAGATGGAGATGAACCTGCATGGAAGAGTTCAGCAAGAAAATCAAGGACTAGTTGGATGGAAGCGGTGAAAGGATCTATGTCCTTTCCTTGTGCCCAATATGAGAAGCGTTTCCACTTACTCAAATAAATCTTTCGAGTGGAAGATTTATGGGAAGCTATCAATATATCTCTAACCGAGTGAGATAAATGAGGAAGCCTGGCTACGGTTGGCACTGGAGGAACCAAGCAGTGAGGTTCAGAGAGTGGAGGGAGCTGACCCGATTGGTGGATCAAAAGATCTGGAACTAGGTCCAGACTCCACGGTCGCTCCAAGAGATAACGATGTAGAAAGGGGAACCACACTTGTCGAGGCCAGTAAGGAGCAATGAGGATCAATGAGGCCTTCTGAGCGATAGCTTTCTGTATTACTTGAGAGATCAGAGGGAAAGGAGGAAATGCATACAGAAGTCCCCGGGGCCAAACTTGGACTAGAGCGTCCCTGCTGGGTTGGCCTGGTAAAGGGAATAGAGTGAAGTATTCTCTGCACTTGCTGTTTTGGGGAGTAGCAAAAAGATCACAGCAAGGCTGACCCCAATTGAGAAATATCTCTCTCACTACAGAGTCTTTCAGAGACCACTCGTGAGGCATGAGTATAGCTCTGCTCAACTTGTCCGCAATGTGATTGGACTTCCCGGGGATGTGCGTTGCTATCAGAAAACGCTGAGAAGAAATCGCCCATTGCCACAGTCTGAGTGCTTCTCGACACAGGGGGTATGATCGGGTTCCGCCTTGTTTGTTGATGTACCACACTACAGACATGTTGTCTGTCTGGATTGCAATCGTTCCTAAGGGAAGAGAGTCTTGAAGGGCTTGCAACGCTAAAAGCACTGCTCTCATCTCCAGAACATTTATGTGCAAGTGGCATTCGTTTGGTTGCCATGTGCCCTGGACTGTCCTGCCCTGATAATGCCCCCCCCCCACCCGATCAGGGAGGCATCCGTTGTCAGAGTAGCAACCGGAGGAGGTAGAACAAATGGTCTTCCCGACAGGAGCTGGGGAAGACATCCACCACATGAGATGCTTTTGCACGCTTGCGTGATCATAATGGTGTGAGACATTGGAAGTTCCTGGTATGACCATTGAGAAAAAGCATCCACTGAAGGATCCGCATGTGGTATCTGGCCAATGGGAGGAGAGGTATGGCCGCTGCCATGATTCCCAACACCTTTAGAACTAACCTGGCTTTGGCTCTGTTGTTGTTGAGAAGAAGTGACACCAATTTGTGAATGTCTGATATCCTTTGGTTCGTTAGCGTTGCAGACATGTTTATAGTATCTAAATTTGCGCCTATGTAGGTAATAGTACGACAAGGCGACAAAACAGACTTTTCGCAATTTATTGAAATACCCAGCTTTTGACAAACGCGAAAAGTATAATCTCTGGCCATCAAAAGGAGATGCTTGGTGGGAGCTGTGAGAAGCCAGTCGTCCAAATATGGAAACACCTGGAATCCTTGTCGTCTCAGGTGAGAAGCTACCACTGCCATGCATTTGGTTAACACCGGGGCAGTGGTGAGACCAAAGGGCAGGGCCCTGAACTGAAAATGACTGGTTCCCAGCCTGAAGCGGAGGAATCTTCTGGAGCGTCTGTTCATTTTATGTGATAGTACGCATCGAAGGTCTATAGAGCACATCCAGTTTCCTTTGCCCAAAAGGGGAAGAATGGATTGCAGCGTGACCATCCGAAATCTTGTTTTCTTGACTGATTTGTTCAAGACACTGTGATCCAAAATCGGTCTCCAGTCCCTGTTTTCTTTGGAACTAAAAAGAACCTTGAGTAGATTCCGGATCCTTGTTGGTCTGCTGGCACTAACTGAATTGCTCTTTTGCAAGCAGTTTTGAAATTTCCAAAGCTGCTATATCCCTTTGAGCGGGTGGAACATCTGGAAGGGATTTTGACTGATTTGGAAAACGAAGAAAGGGGATAGAATAGCCTTCGGAAATGATGGACTGTACCCATTTGTCTTGAGTCAGGGATAGCCAGGCTTCTGGGTACAGTGACAATCTTCCCGACTGCCTCGAAGATGGGCAGTCGGGCAACACCTCAGGGATGCTGAAAGGGCTTGTCAGGAAGGCTTCCGATTGCCCTGGTTCTGCGGACCCCCCCTGCCTCTAGGGCGACGTCTACCATTGTTATTCCCGCCTCTGCCTCTGGCGGGGAAACGACTCTGTGCGTCAGGCGAAGTCCCTTGAGATTGTTTACGGAACCACATCTTTCCACCTTTCTGGCCTTTGGGGTAAGGCCTAGAAGGAGTAGAAAAACAGACTCCGACGGCAGAAAGGGTCTTGCCATCAGTCTCGCACCTAGTCAGGGTTTCTTTCACTTGAGGACCAAAGAGAGATGATCCATCAAAAGGGGAGTTCGTGAAAGACGTCTTGAAAGGTTCCGCAAAGTTGCATAGCCGCATCCAGGCATGCCTACGTAAGGCTACCCCTGTCCCTGCGGCTCTGCTCGCTCCATCGGCCGCATAAGAGGAGGCGCATGGAGGAGTTGGAAATGGAATTAAGGATAGCCAGCTGCGTGTTCATTTTCTCTTGGAAACCCGCAGCAGTAGGGTCCTTCAACATTTCACTCGCTTCCTTGACCAAGTCCCTTTGAAGGCGAGTGAAATGGCACAGGTAATTCAGCGAACGCATGGTAAATGTCGCTGAGGAGAACATCCGCTTCCGCACCTGTCCATGGACCTAGATTCCTTGTTAGGTGGATGGACAGGCACTGAAGGATCAGCCAGTTCCTTCTTTGTGGCGGCAGCTACCACCATAGCATCCACAGAAACTCCTTTTGATAAAAATTGCTTGTCTGATGGAGCTGTGATGAATTTGGAGGGTCTCCTGGGAGTGGGGTCCACTGAATCAGGAGCCGTCCATGCCTTCTTAGCTACCACCTGCATGAGGGGGTCAAGGGGGACACCCAGGAGGTGGAAGGACGAGAGCCAAACGCCTCAAGATACACAGATTCGTCCTCCGAAGGGTTGAGGGCTGGCCAATTTCCCCTCTGTTTAAGGATCTCCAGAATGTCTGCAAAAGAGACATCTTCAGAAGGGGAACGGGGAACCCTCAGAATCATCCAGATCTGTGTCCGATGTGATAGACTCAGGTGAGTCAATGTGCTTCCTCTTGCAGTACCTCTTCCGTGGGTGCTCTTCTGCCACATCAGGAGCGACCGCGGTAGAGGATGAAATCCCCAAAGAGGGCTCCTGAGGAGCTGGCTCTCTGCGGTCCGGGATGAGGGAGTGAGTCGACTTACCCTGAGGCAGCATAGAGGGAGGGGCTGACGGAGCCGACTGTGGAGTAGAGCCAGGCTCTAACACACTCCGCATGACCTCGAAAGCACCCCTGTCAGGCAGAGCCAGAGGTCCCCGCTCCGAGGAGCTAAGGACCCCTCGGCACCGACAGTGATGGCTCGAGGCGATGTCGGAGCCGAACTCACTAGCGCCGAAGCACCGAGAGGGAGAGGGGTCGGACAAGGGTC